>NC_137816.1:29083619-29143619 GCF_963921795.1 Nannobrachium achirus | reverse complement strand
CCCATGAATGTTCTTTGTAGGGGGAGGGGGTTTAACCCATTTAGACAGGGAACACATTATTACGCATTATTTTGTGCTTTAACTATTGAAAAATAGCAGATACAAGCTCACAGCACGGCACCGAGTGCCACGCTGTGAGCTTGTAGATCTGCTATTTTTTAAAAAATCGTGAAAAAGTCTTTGAATATTTAAAATCCTTCTAAAGTATTTTGAAAAACGTACAGTGGTTCACAGAAAATTGAGTCGCCTCAGGTATCTGTAGGTACCTCTGGACACCCACCGGTCTCTCTGGAGATGGGAGTGTCTAAAAATAGGAGGCCGTCCTTTCAGCTTATCTTCTGCAATACAGTCAAGTGACACTAGATGGCATAGCAGAGCAATTAGTTTAACTATTTTGCTGGGGATTGAAATGAATTGAAATGAACCACAGAAGAGACTACTGTAGATACTAGAGAGTAATTATACTTTAAATGGTGTAAAAATACATTTTGGCATAGGACTTTTTCATTAAATGTTAATTAAATGTCTCATTTGTATTTGTAAGGGTCCATTTAAAACTGGCTATGGGACTAAAACGGATAATTATAAAGTTAACAGTTCACATGACAATGAGCTTATTACCAGCACTTAATAACAGTTCCACTGTTTCAGAGAGAGCATGTTTCATTATGGAAAAGCTCTGCTGTTCGCTTGTCTGTCTTTGTTTCCTTGTTGGTTTGAAAACATGTGTCTACCCATGTTTTTCTTAGATTAGCCAACTAATTCTACTATTTCTTTGCATTTGATGTAATTGGTGTTGGTGTAATGATGTATTACCTAAGTTCTAAGAATTACTTGAGTTCAATGTTGAGGTATTTGTATTTTACTTTAGTATTTACAAATTCAATTTGGTGGTCATTACTTCACAGTGTCTATATATCATTGATTACTGCACCTCTCAGTTCTCAATTATAAACATTTATAATCATGTAGTCCAGGGGGCGCCTGAGGGATTGAGCATACAGTTATGAGAGCACTGGCCAAACTGCATTCCTGGCACTCAGCCGATATCACACGTCGGCTTTGTCCCTTTCAATGTGAGCAGGGCGTCACCCAGCGTCAAAGCCCGCCTCCACATCCTGGCTGTCTGCAAAGGCTGTATGTCTACTCGTGATGTAGCTCTACTGTAGCCTATACAGTATTCTACCCCCACCTCCAAAATAAAAAAAAAAAATCTCAACTGAACTGTGTCATGTTCCCAGCCTACATAGGCCTATACTGTGTATTTACCCTTCAACTATAAAATATATATTGTTTTTAATGAGACATGCTTTGTAATTAGGCTATGCTCCCAAATCCATATTATTATCGTCTGTTCGCATATTTCAATGAGTCCCGCAAAAGGAGGTTTTTAGCGAGGTGAAGTGAAACACCAACAAAAGTCACCTGGAAGATGAAGGTCGGAACATTTATAGCCTATGGAGCATATTTCTGGACATTATCTACGGGGATGGGCTATTTCTCTATCAAAATAACAACTTTTCTAGTGTTATTTCTTATCCTGGTAAACATCATGGGTCTGTCTGACAGACAGCGTTCCTTGTTCGGCCATGTCAGATATATGCGCTTTCTCTAATTATCCAACAGAAGAGAGAGAGAGAGAGAGAAATGGTCAAGCCTATAATATATTCAATAGAAATATATTTGTTATGCCAAATTACAAAACCAAACCCGAGTGGCCCCGTAATGGTCTTGTCCAGTTCCGTCCCGTTCGGATTCTTTTTTTGTTTTTTTTTAGACCTGTGACATTGTCCTGAAATCCGTTTATTTCCGAGGTTCAGAGAGACCCGAGCATTTAGCTTATGATTAGGCTATTAAAAGTCCATGCGTGCCTCTGCCTTTCATGTGGTGAGGTCTACTCAATCTAACATACTGCAGCTGTGTGAACTGATTGACAGGCACTGTCAGAAGTCAGAGCGGTGTAAACTTTATCATGTAATGTAGACTTTATTGTCCAATGCTGCTGGTTGGTTGCCTAGGAATCTAAATCTATAATATTAACATTGAAACAAAAGCCAGGGAGAAAGGAATGCTTTTAAACAAATGTCAAGTTTAGGCTACTGAGTCTGATGTTGATTAGCAAATACATTTGTTTAATTTCGCTGTTTTAATATTTAAATGGTATGATGATGATGAAAGCAACATGCGTGCCTTAAGAGGAGGCTGGACGCACTGGAGAAAAAAAGCGAAATAGCCGATCTGCAAGCTCATAATGGACATGATTTATTTCAGTCTAACAGTGGACTGACACTGGACTGTTTATTCTGTCTGTCTGTCTGTCTGTCTGTCTGTCTGTCTGTCTGTCTGTCTTGTTTTGTCTATAAACCAATAAATGTTTTATAGCCAATATGCTATAGACATTTTTAAAAGGCTTTCATATACTCCTGACATTTTTCAAATGAGGTTTGGGCTAATAGATCACTATGTGTTCAGTTTAGGCTATTTTCTGGGTTTCAATTAGGCCTACAACAACACAAATAATAGCTAATAATAATACATTTTCGGTTAGTCTGACAGACTGCACTGTTATGCAGCAGGGGAGGGGGTGCTATGACATCCAGCAGCCAGCGGCCAGCGGTGGACAGTAACTGAGTAAATGTAGCCTACTTGAGTACTTTTACTTTTATTTGTACTTCAAGTAGCTTAAAAGCATGTACCGGTATGTCCTCTTGAATACGTTTATTTAAAAGCAAGTACTGTTTTACTCTTTTTAAGAAGTCCTCCACTCCATCAGTGTTTCAACTGTAAACCTTTGCTTTGTCCCAAACAGCGTCAAAGCCCTCCCCCACATTCCTGGCTGTCTGTGATGCAGCTATGCTGCTCCCCCTCCAACCGTCCTACTGTATATGTTCCATGTTCTCCCTTATAGACTGTTTTTATTTAATTTTTTGACACTTGCTTTGGCAATGTAAACGTATGTTTTCTCACAAAATGTCATGATTACCGAAAAGTATTGTCACATCTTCTTCTGAGACGTTGACATTTACCAGAAGAGGAGGAATGGAGAAGGATTTCTACAGGCATTAGGCCTACATTTATGACCATGATGGCATTACATTATTATTATTAAACCACAATCAAATGGTTGTCCAGGTGTCTGGGACAACTAATAAATATTTATGAACAACTTTATGAGGCTATTGGAAAAATGTTGCCTACTGCCTTGTTTCCAAATAAAGAACAATTTCAATTGAACATGTGAACAAAAGTTGTGTCTTTTTCGTTTCCTTATATTTAGCTTATTATTATTATGTCACGTTTGTGTTGTTTTGGGACAGTGTGTGAACCAATTATTTTGTAATTGTTTGTGTCACAACGTTCTGTCATTTGATGACTTCTCCGCCTCTCGCTCTCTCTCTCTCTCTCTCTCTCTCTCTCTCTCTCTCTCTCTCTAGATTAACGATGTTCTCCGTAAAAGACGAGATTGGACTAACCGAGTCTGATTGTTTTCGATTCACATAGGCAACATTTGATTGTATGTGCCATGTTAAACTTCGCAAAGATAAGCAGATGAAGGTTAGACAGACTGAAACGTTTTTATTCACAGTAAAACATTGTAATTGTAATTGCATTTGAAGACTGAACTGTATCTGTTGCCTACTGCCTTGTTTCCAAATAAATAACAAATTCAATTTAACATGTTTGTTTTTTTTTTCCCAAGGATACAGTTTAATGCTGAGAGAGAGAGTGACCAAAATGAACCATACCTTGCTTATTATACTGTATAGCTTTTTACTTGCCTTTAATTGGCTTGAACTAAAACATAGATAAGGGGGGGGGGGGGGTTCTCAAATAATAATTTGATTATCAGGGGGGACCATTACTTTTTTATTTTGGCTGGAGGGGGGTCATGCTACTTTAATTTGTTGAATTTTGTATTAAAAAATGTTTTCTTTTGTTATTTTTCATACGTGTTTACTCCCATATATTTATCAAGTTCCCCCTGATTAACTTGGTATATTCCGCTTCTGTAAATCTCCCCACAAGAAACGCGCACTATAGGCTAAAATACCCTATAGCCTATAACGTTCTCTACAATAAGTAATTGTAGATGATAGTTATATCTATCAAATATGGTTTTATATAGCAAATCAATGTCGCACTGTAGATCAGCCAACGTTTTTTTCATAATTAGGACGGTGCTTGCTACAATGTCTTTTATAAAGACAGTTGGAAAATGGTAGAATGACACTGTTCTTAACAAATCACCAATATTGTATGAGGAAAAAAAGGCTGCTGCCGTCTGCATTATATAAGCTTGTTTAGAATGTCGGTCTTCGGGCCGAGCCGGTCTCCAATTGTCAATTATGTATCGGGTTTGGGCTCTGTCCGGGCTGAAATTCTGTCGGGCTGGGTTGGGCCGGGCTCACTTTTTTAGGCCCGATTTAAGCTCTACGGGAAGAGGTGACGTTTTATTTGTTTTAATGGCTTCATAATTGACCGAGCCATGATGAACTTAAACCAGAAGAACAAAACGTAATCCTCGCTCGCTCGCTTTCTCTCTCCATCTCTCTGTCGCTCTGTTCCAAATCATGTCCAAATGGAATACCACGGCCCCATAATGAGGAAATGTATTTGGCGTGGGAGAGTGTCGTCAGGGTCCCTGCACTGTTATTATTATTATTATAGGAAAGGTCTCGTTTTGGTTAAGTTGTGTCTTTTTCGTTTCCTTATATTTAGCTTATTATTATTATGTCACGTTTGTGTTATTTTTGGGACAGTGTGTGAACCAATTATTTTGTAATTGTTTGTGAGTAATGACGATTGGCTGGTGACTCTTGAGGTAACTTCTTTATATACAAACCAGGAACTTTCAAATGTAAATGTCACAATAGTCTACTTGTTATCCTGCTGTTCTTATTTCAATATTAATTATTAGTGAAAGTTAGATGAAGTTAGAACTCAACTGCTCTGCTGCTGAGTGAGCAAGCCGATCGAGGCGCGATCGTCTATGGGCGGGATCAGCAAGGCCGTCAGTGATGAAAAAAAGTACTCACATGTTTTCCTTAAGTAAAAGTAGAAATACTCTTTTAGAAATCCCATGTTCAAAATATAAGCCTTAATTGGCTTGAGTAATGACGTTTTGGTATCAAAATGTAGGCTGTATAAAGAAAACGGAGCCTATAGTCTAGTCATTTCACAAATGTAGCCTACCATTTGTAGATTATACAAATATTTGAGCAGATTAAGCAATATTGTGAGCTTGTATTTTCAAATGGCCTAAATGTAGGGCTGAAGTGGTTGTATGCCTTTATAGCCTAATAATCAAAATTTGCAAAGTATCTAACTGTTTTCAAAAGATTGTAGTGGAATAAAAATAGCCTACTCGAGTAAATGTACTCAGTACACCAATGAAGCCTGCGTGTGCCGTCAATTCAACACGGGCGGACAATAGAACTGGTTCAACATGTTTGGCACAGATACTTGTGTATTGGAAGCAATTAGCTTGTCTAGAGGGTCGCCTATATGGTCAGCTGCTCCCCCTCCAACCGTCCTACTGTATATGTTCCATGTGATGTTCTCCCTTATAGACTGTTTTTATTTAATTTTTTGACACTTGCTTTGGCAATGTAAACGTATGTTTTCTCACAAAATGTCATGATTACCGAAAAGTATTGAAAAACAGTGTGGTAAATAATAGTTTGACATTTTAACTTGACCTTTCACTCTGTAATTAGAAAGGGACCCTTTCACAAAAGCAAAAGCGATTGGTCATGTCAGAGGCTTGGTTCTCAAAAACCTCCTCGCTGTCACATCTTCTTCTGAGACGTTGACATTTACCAGAAGAGGAGGAATGGAGAAGGATTTCTACAGGCATTAGGCCTACATTTATGACCATGATGGCATTACATTATTATTATTAAACCACAATCAAATGTTTGTCCAGGTGTCTGGGACAACTAATACATCTTTATGAACAACTTTATGAGGCTATTGGAAAAATGTTGCCTACTGCCTTGTTTCCAAATAAAGAACAATTTCAATTGAACATGTGAACAAAAGTTGTGTCTTTTTCGTTTCCTTATATTTAGCTTATTCTTATTATGTCACGTTTATGTTGTTTTGGGACAGTGTGTGAACCAATTATTTTGTAATTGTTTGTGTCACAACGTTCTGTCATTTGATGACTTCTCCGCTCTCTCTCTCTCTCTCTCTCTCTCTCTCTCTCTCTCTCTCTCTCTCTCTCTCTCTCTCTCTCCCAGCCCTAGAATATATATATACATACAGTATATAGTATCAAAATCAGCTTACAGTTTTTTTTCGATTGCTAAAACACATTTTTTTTAAATTTGGCACAATTTTCACAACCTTTACTTCTGTCCCCAATCGCTTGACTCAATTTGTTACTACTTTAGATTTCCTTATCATATTAGACTCTGACTTTCCTTCTTTACACTCTGATGTAAATTTCACATCACCTTGTTGTCAAAACACAAGACACACTTTTCAGGTTTGCACACACTTCTCACATAAAATCTCATAGCATCAATCCACAACACACAAATATTCAAATCTCTAAACTTTCGGGTCAGGCGAGCAATTCAGAGCCAGGTCCCACTGCTTCAGGCCATGGAGGAGGCTTATGGAGATGTGGGCTTTGAGGCCTGTCAGGGCTTCATGCGGCACTCTAGGCCAGGGGTTTTCAAAGTGGGTGATGGGGCACCCTGGGGTGCCACGACGGCAGTCCAGGGGTGCCGCGAGATCATTTGATAATATTTTGAATTTATTTGGACACTTGAAAAAATATTATTTATTATATAAAGTACAAAGTTATTTTCAGTCAGTTCTAACCAAAATGGCTATTATGTAATGGCTCAACGTTTTCCTCGCAACATAATCACTAAAATATCGTCACTGTCGGGCAGAAAACTTGTATCTCCAAGTTTCAAATGTGTACGGCTTTTGGTAAAGAAAAGCCATGCTACATCATACAAGACTGTCGCACAAAACTATTGAAAACAGCCGATCTACAAGCACACAACGCGTTGTGGGCTTGTTTGGAGTGTTTGGGGGTAAACGTTTAGACCTACAGTCAATAAAATGTTTTGTCTGCATATTTGTGTGCTGTTTTATGTTTGTCTATGAGAGAAGTGGGCATACACTGGGTCATTTTACAAAAAGGGAATTGGTTCATTTACCAGAGTAATTGACATTCATTCAGTGTGTTCCATTTCGACAATTGTGTTTTCAATTTTGCTCTCAGTGTTCTGTTCATGCTTGGTAGTGTTCAGCCAAAAGCTAGTTGTGTTTATTCAATGAATGCATGTGTGTGTCATGTGAAAATATGGCTGTGTTTACCAAATGAAAACACGAGTTCCATTTTGTGAACATGTTAAGAGATTTGATGGCAAAGAGTTGTTTTGCAAAGGGATCTTCAACGTTTTCAGATCAAGGACCCCTTAGTTGAGAGAGAGATGAAGCAGGGACCCCCACAACCCTTTGTACCTCAACCTCTGTGCTTACTGCTTAGTATGCTCTTTTTTCCCCTCCACACCTAAAGTATTTGCCGAAAATAGCCAATCTGCAAGCTCACAACACTTTGCAGTGTGAGGTGTTGTGAGCTTGTAGATCTGCTATTTTTGAAAAATTGTGAAAATGAGTGCAAGTCTTTGAATATCTTTGACCCGATCTTTGACCCGACTTCTAAATCCTTCCTCTAAAATCGAAATCATGCTGTTCTCAAACCTTTTCATGTGAAGGACCCCCAAAATTACAGGTATTTGGCCACGGACCCCCCATCTCAAAATATGTTATTCCAGGGACCCCCCAGAAGCAAATATTTGAGTTACAAATGTTCGCTTTTAAGTAGATATATTCAAAGACTTGCAAAAAAAACCATGATTTAAAAAAAATAGCAGATCTACATGTGCTTGTATATTTGCTATTTTTCAATAGTTAAAGCAGTCAATAATCCTAGGCCTAAATGGGTTAAACAAATAATTACAATTTGAGTGCAAAAATAACTTGAAAAGAAACTATTTACAAGCTCACAATGCAGGTAGAGATAACAAGTAACCAACAAGTAATAGACTCGAATAGTCGACTCATATTGAAGAATCGCCACCCCGTGGCTGAACAGCCACACTATACGTTGAAATAAAATATCACATTTCTAGGGGGCGCGGCTAAGAATTTGGAGGCGTGTTTGACAGAGGTACCTCTAGGCACCTCTTGACACCTCTAGGTGTCATTTTAGACTTGGCGACGCTAAATGTTGTAACCCACTGTATGTTTCTATGTCAGTGGTGCGCAAACTTTTTCATGTGAAGGACCCCCAAAATGCTATGTATTTGGCCACAGACCCCCATCTCAAAATATTTAATTCCAGGGACCACCCAGAAGCAAAATTTTAGTTACAAATGTTCGCTTGAAAAATACACATATTCAAAGATTTGCACACATTTTCACGACTTTTCAAAAATAGCAGATCTACAAGCTCGCAGCATGGCACTCGGTGTGAGCTTGTATATACATTTTTCAATAGCTAAAGTATAAAATAAATAAGGGCCCTAGTAACTCAGTCACACACACACACACACACACACACACACACACCACACACACACACACACACACACACACACACACACACACGTACAGTGCACGCTCAGGTTTTCAGCCAGTCCCAGGAGGAATCTTCTGATTAAGGCCAATATGCTGGAGAATTGGCTAACGAACGGGGATAATGCGGCTGGAACAGCAGACATGCTAAACGAATGGCCTTGGATGAGACAAGAGGACAAACTAATCCCCTCATAAGGATCAATGGGTAAACCGGGCGGGGGGATTTGTTTGGCCGAACAGATGTGCTAATTACAATTATATTGCTAACAAGCTGAATCATCTCCCTGGAGCGTCTAGAAGAAGCTGTGTGCTTTCTGATAGATCTGTATCATTTTTATGGACTTTGCATTGTTTAGCTTTTGTTAGTGTGGTTGCCCAAAAGGGCAACACATTATAGTCCTGGGGAAACTTTATTTATTACTAGGGTAACTTTTCCGCTGCCATTGGAAATGGCAGGCATAGGGAATCAATAGGGAATCAATAGGGAATCAATGGGAGTAGGAATCAGTAGGGAATCAATGGGAGTGGGAATCAATAGAGAATCAATTGGTCGAGCTTCACATGCCAGTTAGCTTACTGTAGAATATAGTCAGCAAACGTCAGCAACCACACTCGCAATTTCCAATGACATCTTTCTAGTTCAAGTTTTCCCACTCCAAGTCATCAGAAATAAAGCCATTGAAATGTGTCAATATTAACAGTCAAAGCATACGTTTCTTACATCTGTTGTTGACATCTCATATAGCGAATTTGTATAGAATTTTACGTTTACTTTAAAAAGACGTACAGCTTGTGACGTACAAAGTTACAAACCATGAGGAATCAATGCCGCCCATCAAACGGTAGCATCAGAAACCCAGACTTTTATTTTAACAGTAACCTCATCCAAACAGTGACAAGCCTTAAAATAACAGTCCCTAACCTTCAACACAATAACAGAGCCTATCATTATCAACATTGTTAATCAACATGCATTTCAAACTTGATGTCAACATTTAGACCAGTGGTTCTCAAAGAGGGGTCCAGAGACCCTCAGGGTTCCTTGAGGGGATTCAAAATGGACCCTGGAACTGGTAGTGTCCAACATTTTTTTCTATTTGGCTCCCTAATATGGGTCCATTTGACTCCATTTGTACACTCTGGGTCCTTGAAATATCAAACACTTTGAGAAACACTGATTTAGACTAAAGATTTTTTTTTTTTTGTATTGGACAAACTTTGAAACCCGACATCTTCGCAGGGAGTGCTGAGGAGCTAGTGACATTGACAGACTGCTGAACCACAGTACAGCTGTTGCTTTACAATGGGGCGTCCTCCAACACTCCTGCCTTGTCACTTGAACTGACTGAAAATGTAATTTAAGCAACTGGCATACTGTAAGTAATATGACAACACGCTGAGATTGGATGTGTAAAATCAACCTGAAAGTGCGGTCAGAGGCAAGGCGTATGCTGCTTTCTCAGGGCATGAATGCAGAGAGGACAGTTGACATTCTAATAAACAGAAAACAAAGAAACATGCGAGTTTTCTCGACAAATACACCTCAGTGAGTTGTGTGTAATAGGTTTTCTCTAAGTTTCTTTCAGCCAGGATCAAAGGAGCCTATGCAGCCAGGGGGCAAAGCAACACTTTCTCTAGCCTCTGTACCGATGACCCCTGTGACAAACAAAGGGCCTACTGTAGCAGACTGGGTTTTCAATGCACAGTACACATTACGCCATCACACTTTCATAGGTTTAGAACTCAAACTTAAAAGGGTTGTCAGCCAACGATAGCCTGATTTCAGACTCTGCGCTGAGCTTGAGTCTGACATTGTCCCATTGACAAGAGATTTCAAAGGGGAGGCGATTTGAAATTTGAAATTCCCAATCACAAGAGATCTGGTGGGAGGGGTTGTGTTTGACTTGTGTGTACACAAAAACATTCCCCCCTCCCCTCTATGACAGGCATCAAACAGGTTGTTGTCTTTGATGCTAACGAGGTGTGCAAAACCCCCTTTGAAGTTCAAAGGGAGCAATTAAGAGCTTTAGCTGAGCTCCCCTCCCTCCACTGTTTCTGTTGATTTTCAAAAGTTACAGAAGACCCACCCCCTCCTCCGAGGCTCCGACTCTCATTGGCTTGGTTCTGCCTAAACCAAACTTTAGCGTCATATGACAACACCAGACCAAGAGAACCAGTCCGCTCAGAGAGTGGGCGGGTCTATAGGCTGGAGCCAGGCAAAGCCAACAAGCCTTACAGACTTCCAAACCTGCCTCTCCTCTTCCACACGACAGATGCAAATACATAGCATACCAGTGACATGAAAATAAGGGAGGTTTTCCAGTATGGAGAGCTTCCACCTCAACGCACACACTGTCAGGTGGAATATATACAAAATTCAAATAACATATCTAATATAGGGCATCGCAGTTTTAGCCCCGCCCATCCTCACTCTGGTGCCAGAAGTGTTTTCCCCATTCATTTCACCATACTTACTTACTTTATCCTCTTCGTGCTGGATAGCACATAAGGTCTTCACCAATGAACGCCAATGCTGTCTGTCTACTGCCCAATGCTGCACCTGGCCCCAAGTCCATCCAACTTCTTTCATTTCCTTCTCCACAGATCTTCTCCATGTCTCTTTAGGTCTGCCTCTTTTTCTCTTCCCTGGTGGTGTCCATCTCATGGCTACCCTTGGGATGGCACTTGGGTCCATTCTGCACACGTGGCCAATCCACATCCACCTTCTGTACTTTTTGACACTTGACAGTGGGGTCTGGCCGGTTCTTCTGTAAAGGTCTTCATTGGAGATTGTCGTAGGCCAAAATATCTTGAGTATACTCCTAAGACATCTTGTCTGAAACACATCCAGCTTGTGACAGATGGTCTGTGTCACTTTCCACGACTCTGCCCCATACAGGAGCACCCCCCGGGACGTTGCTATTGAAAATCCTCAACTTAGTTTTTGTGCTGATCTTTGATGATCTCCATATGGCCTTCAATATGGCAAAAGCTCCCCTTGCCTTAGAGATCCTGCTCTGAACATCTGGCTCTGAATCTCCGTCTGCTGTTATCATACTGCCTAAATAGGTAAATTCTTGGACCTCCTCTACCGTATCATTACTGATGGTGAGGGGTTGGACAGATTTGGGGTTTAGCTTTATCAGTTTAGTCTTATTTATGTTGATGTTGAGTCCAATCTGTTTGCCGTAAGTTACTAAGTCGTCTGTTTTACCTTGAATGTCCTGGTGGCGATGGGCTAACAAGGCAATGTCGTCTGCATAATCAATGTACTCAAGAGTTTCCGTGAATGTCCATGTTATTCCTCTTTTGTTTTGTCCGATGGTTGCTTTCATGAGCCAGTCCATGCAGGGCGAGAAAAGTAGTGGGGATAGCATGCAGCCTTGTTTGACTCTGGTTTTGATAGTGAATTCCTCTGTGAGGTTGGATCCACATATTACTCTAGCACTAAAGTCTCTATATAGCATCTTGATAATAGATATTATCTCATCGGGAATCCCATAATGGCTGAGAATTCTCCATAGTACTAGTCGATTAACACTGTCGAAGGCTTTAGCAAAGTCTTTAAAGTTGGCATAGATGGTTGCGTTCCACTCATTGCTTTGCTCCATTATCTGTTGCAGTGTGAATATATGGTCCGCACAGGATCTTCCTTTTATGAAAACCTGCCTGTTCTTTTCGGAGAAGATGATCAACTGCATTGTTTGTTCTATTTAGAATAATTCGACTGAGAACTTTGCTGGTGATTGGTAACAACATAATTCCCCTCCAGTTGTTGCAATTTGACAGATCTCCCTTCTTTGGTATTCTAACGATGAGGCCCGTTTTCCAAGACTGAGGTGTTTCTTCTGATGTCCAGATGTCTTTAAGAACTTCAGTAAGGATGGTTGCTGTTAGGGGTTCCTCTACTTTCAGCATTTCTGGATAGACCTGATCGATACCTGGTGCCTTTCCACTCTTCAATGTCTAAGGCACTCTTTACCTCTTCGACATTTGGTGGCCCAGTGTCTATATCCAACCGTTCTATGGCTGGTGTGATGTTTGCCTCCGTTTCTGGGTTATCCCCATTAAGTACCCTTTGAAAGTGCTCTTTCCAGCACCGTAGTTTGTCATCTTCTTTTGTCAACACTTTTCCATTCTGGTCTCGGGTTGGGATGTCTGTTGACCGGAATTTATTGGTCAATGTCTTTGTAAGCTTATGAAGTGTGCCCATGTCCTGTTTTGAAGCTGCTGTTTCTGCTTCCTCTGCAATATGTTCCATAAGCTTTCTTATCGGCTCTGGCCCCTTTCTTTACCTCTTTGTCTAATTCACTGTATGACTTCTGCAGCTTGGCCTTCATTCTTTCCGACTTGGTTGTTAAAATCTTATTTTTCTTTTCTTTTCTCTCCTCTATTTTCTTCCATGTCCCTTCTGATATCCAGGCCTCATTTCCTCTCCTTCTAGGACCTAACACTTTCCTTCCCGCTTCGTGCAGCACTTCATTAAAGTTGCAAAGGTCTAGCTCTTGCTGGTTTAGTAGAGCAGTAAACCTATTCCTCACTTCCATCTGGAAGGTTTTCTTCACGGCTGAATCTTTTAGCTTTGCTGCATTAAGTGGAGGCTCCCTTTGATCTCTTTTCTTTGTCTTTCTAAGTTTTAAGTTTATCTTTGCTATAACCAGTCCGTGGTCACTACCAACATCTGCTCCTTGTCTTACCACTACATCTTGAAGACTGCTTCTCCACCTGTTGTTAATAATAATATGGTCTATCTGGTTCTTTGTTTTGCCATCTGGGGATGTCCAGGTTTGTTTATGGATGCTCTTGTGTTCAAAGATAGTTCCTCCTACTACTAGTCTATTTTCTTGAAGTTGTTGAAGTCTGTCTCCTTTGTCATTCATGTCTCCCAGGCCATGCATCCTCATGACATCTTCTTTTCCCTCGTTGTTGGGTCCAACCTTGGCATTCAGATCGCCCATGAGGAGGAGCACATCATGTGATGGTGGGTCATCTACCAGTTTTTGCAGTTGGTCGTAGAAGGTGTCTTTTTCTACCTCTGCTGAATCCTCTGTTGGTGCATAGCAGACTATTGTAATGATGGCTACTCCTCTACTGGATGGTCATCTGTTCTTCCAGAATACAAAATCTGTTGTCCTGTTGCTAGCTGTCTTGTGCCACTACCTGTCCATCTTGTTTCACTCACTCCTAAAAGCTCGATGTTATACTCCTTTATGACTTGCGCTAACTTCCCTGTCTGGTAAAGAGTTTGCGCGTTCCAGCAACCAACTCTTCGTGTTATTTTTGGTCTGAGGATGTCCGCCCTCGGGATGCCAGCTTCCAGTTGGGTTAAGCTGTCATCTGTCATCATTTCAGTTTCTTGATGTGCATCTACCCTCCTCCCAGCATCTGGTTCATTGGTTAGGATTTCTGTAGCACTATCCTTTTACATGGCAGGGTCGCTGGCTCTGCGCACAACCCCCTTAGGGGGGTGGGTGGAGTTGGTCTGTTAGTCCTCTCCCCAAAACCTATAGTCCTCCAGGCAATGCATGACAGACTTACGCCACATGAGACCAGGCAGGTAATGGGTTGTGTTCAAGCTGCCCCGGCACGTCAAGCCCAACCAACTCCTGTTACCATGTATGTGGTATTTTGCTCCCAACTGCTGCAAAACTACTGGCAACGCGAAACGCGAGACATTCATTTCACCATAGACATTTCATAAAGTATTTATTTAAACATCTTTTAAGCCTCTGACAAAGCCACCCCGGCTTGTTAGGAATCATGACAATAAACACTATTTTTTTGCATGCAACGATTAATTAGAAAGCTGAAAAAAAGACGAGGGTACAAGTTGTACCCTGCACCTTTTTGTGAGGACTGGCGGGGCTTAAAATGCGATGCCCTATTAGTCTTATCCGGTCTCTACAGTATTGTATGGTTACATTTGTTTTATTGTGTTTTTATATAGCTTGTGCTCTTCTTTTTACTTTGCATTTAATGTTTATTTGCTTTTAACTTGTTTCTGTTACCGATTTTGTTTAGCCCCCATTTGCCCTTTTCCCTCAAAAGGCCTTTCCTTTTGCCTGGCCACAATTCTAAATAAGAATGTTCTTGATTTGTCTCACCTGTTTAAATAAAGGTTAAATCAAAATAAAATAAAGAACAGCACTGTGTACTGGGACTTCATGACAGGAGCTGTAGAAACCCATTCTCCATTATGTAACCTAGCTGTGACCATCGCCGTGACCGTTGAAGGGGGAAGGTGTGCGAGACCAGAAGAAAATACAAATAAAAACGAATCTTATAAAGGGTGAGAAATGTAAACTTAAATGTATGAGCTGTAGTGTTGTTTGCAGAGGTGCATAGGTGTGGAATGAGCTTGATAACACTATAAAAACGTCATTATCCGTATCTTTTCAAAAGGAGCCCAAGGCAGCAGTTGATTCTAGAATATGTTTACACTTGAATACCCTGAACGGCTGGGGACTTCTAAACTTGTTACTTTACTCTGAAATCCATTTAAATTGTACTGTCTTTTTTCCACCTGCCATATGTCTCTATTTATTGTATTTGACCTACTGTGCTGTTTTCTTTCACCAACCATATGTCTTTATTTATTGTATTTGACCTATTTGAAACTTTAATCTCTACTGGATTCTCAGAGTTCAACAATTATACACCTTCACAAAACGAATACCGACTGGAATGGAAAACGAATTAAAGAAATTCAAATGGAGAAACAAAGAAAGAGCTGTGAGTCAGTGTGCTTATAAGTTCTCTTGGACTACAGTCCACTCTATGCACAAACAAAGGTTCCAAACCTAGAGTCACATCACAAGCAGTGGTGGAAGATGTGTTTTTCTATTTATTGTTTTCTTTAAAAAAAAAATCACACTCGTGTGAACTGAGCGGTGGTGTGTGTGTGTGTGTGTGTGTGTGTGTGTGTGTGTGTGTGTGTGTGTGTGTGTGTGTGCAACAGCGCCCCTCCCTTAACATGTGTGGTCAGAAAAGGTTACTGCAGGCTACAGACAGACAGACAGACACGGAGACAGACAGACAGACAGACAGACAGACAGACAGACCCACACACACGGCCACGTATAGGAGCGTTGTGACCACCGCTCAAAAAATAGTTAGGATATAAATATGTTTTTGCCAATGATGTGCTACAGTAGATTAAAACTAAAATATTGAAAAAATTGAAATACTGAAGTAATGTAAAGTAAACTTAAAGTAAGGTATCCTGGGGTGAACATCCAGTGAAAATAGCAGACCGACAAGCTCAAAGATGAGCTATTTTCAGCTAAGACATTTGGTGTACCTCCGTTTCTCAACGTCGGGTCTGGGGACTGCCAGGGGTCCACATGGGGATAGTGTATGATGACCGAATCGCACATCCAAGCACTTCAAAATGTAATGCACTTCCCCACACAATTATAAGTGTATAAACAACACTCACTGTGTAATTATGAGCAGAAATATACCAGTATGCAGCCAGGCACACTAATGCACACACAGACACATTTTGAGAATTATATAAAGATAATATTGAATTGCCTAATGTTACATTAGCCTTTCATAAAACATGGCAATTACTTTTGCACAATTACTATAATGTGGCCTATATGCACCAGTCATGGCTTTTACAGCTGGGTTTTTATCTCTTGCAGACTGTCCATTTTCACTTCCTTACTATTACGATCTCTGAATTGTTATGTAACTAAAGCAATACCCCTCTTTTAAAGAGCAAAAGTATTTTAATGTTAATGTAACTGTGTAATAGCTTGTTTTCTATTACTGTACCTATTCCCCTTTTTATTGCCCATTGACATAACTGGAGCACAACAGGATAAATAGACAAAATGAAGGGAAAACATCATCAGTGTTTGTTGTATACCCATATATGGTTGGATATATGGTTGGATTTTACACCAAGAATAATAAGGAGACGGGAGACAGGTATGGATTGTAGCTTCACCTTTAGTGTAAACAAGACAGCAGGTACAAGGAAGTAGAACAAAAGATAGGGGGGCATGACGGTATAGCACAGCAGGGACAAAACTAGGGCGGTCAATGATACACAACCAATACACAACAGTGTTGGTGTAATACAGTAGATCAGTAGAAATGGGGGGGTTGCAGGGAGGGGCAGGTCCATCCAAGTTCTTTTAATTTCCTTCTCCACAGATCTTCTCCATGTCTCTTTGGGTCTGCCTGTTTTCCTCTTCCCTGGTGGAGTCCATCTCATGGCTACCCTTGGGAATCCACTTGGGTCCATTCTGCACACTGTCCAATCTACATCCACCTTCTGAACTTGATCACAGTTGACAGTGGGGTCAGGCCTGTTCTAAGGTCTTCATTTGAGACTGTCAAGGGGCTAAAATATCCTTAGAAGCCTATTCTCCTAAGGTATCTTGTCTGAAACATGTCCAGCTTGTGACAGATGGCCTGTGTCACTTTCCACGACTCGATACAGGAGAAACCCCAAGGACGCTGCTCTGGAAAATCCTCAACTTTGTTTTTGTGCTGATCTTTTATTATGGTCTTCAATACGACAAAAGCTTACTTGCCTTAGAGATCCTACTCTGAACATCCGCGCCTGCATCTCCGTCTGCTGTTATAATACTGTCACATACATGGATTCCTGAACCTCCTCAACAGTATTTTTATTGATGATGAGGAGTTGGACATACAGTGAGTACATTATGTGGGGGTTAACTTCAGTTCAGTTTTGTCTATGTTGATGTTGAGGCGAATCTGTCTGTCTGTCAATACTGTCTATGACATCATATTAGATATGGGGATTTGTGGGTTGATAGATACTTTGGGAAGACTGCTGCTCTGACCAACTTCACATCCGGCCACAGACTCCACACTGAATGAAATACATGCATTTCCTTTTGGAGGCCTGATTTGTTTGACAATTATGTTTGATAATATCACAATTTTACAGTTTCATTAAAAACGTCCATTTTAGAATATATTTTAAGATGTAATCTTAATGGGCTGGTCCACCAGTATTTATCAGATCTTATATAGAGCCATACACCCCAGCCAGATCCCAGGTCAGCTGACCAGTCGCTCCTGATTGTGCACAAAACTAGTTAAGTACCATGCATAGTAGTACATAAGGACCGCAGGAATACACAAGAGACGGAGGGGGAGAGTGATTTAATCCGGTTCCTCCGGTCGTCCGGACGTAATTGATTGTCTCTGTAACCTTACGGACAACACTCAACCCGACGGATAAAAAACGCTAAAAACTTACGTACACATGAACTACCCGTGGCGAACTTTTGTCAACCGTGGGGGCAGTAGTGAGGGAGAAATGTTTCGTCTTTTTTCTGGTCTCCATTTCGTATGTGGAAGTGACCTCATGCATTGCCGTGGGCATAAAAAAAAGAAAGAAATCACAAAGTATAACCAACACGCTGAACAGTAGTGAACAGGCCAGGACGCAGACCCGTTGCCAGCCACTCCACTCCCGCGCACGCGACTTTTGCCTGTCCATTCTCCAGTCCTTTTTATATTATATCCAGACAGCACAGTGTCTAGCGCCGATGGGAGAGTGTTTTCTGCAGGTCGTTCAATCCGAGTGTATCTGTCAACAATGAATGTAGGCGCTAGGCTAGCCTATGTAGCATTTGCTCATTGGGAAGATGCATTTGGGTGCCATCTAGTGGATACAGTATGTACATAGGATTTATTGAACCTAATCTAACACAGAGACCGTACTGTAGTATGCGTGTCGACGCTATTACCGTACGTACTGTCTCACCCCCAAACGTACACAAAATCAACCATACGTAACTATAAATGGCCCTTTATACTAGGTCCAGAGGTGACTGAGCCTTTGCAGCGGCCAGCCCCAGACTCAGTGGAATAGTTTGCTCCTACATATTTGATCTGCTCATTCTTTAGCGGTTTTCAAATCTTTACTTAAAACTAATTTATTTTCCCTGGCTTTCAACTCGGTCTGATCGTAAAGCCCTGGCCCTTACTTTGTTTAATTGTGTAATGCTGTCTTCATTAATTTTCTTAGTTCTGTTGTATACTTGTGTCATTTGCCTTTGCCTGCATGTTTAATTCTTGTTTTCTGCATGCCTGTTTTTAATCTTGCCATGTACATTATACAGTAGCACTTTGGTTGACCCCTGGTCATTGTAAATGTGCATTGTAAATAAAAGGGTGAGTTGATTTCAGTATATAATAACCACATTAACATAAAAGCATTTGGTGCATTTATTTTGTTGTTTTCTTAAAAAAATAATAATAATAACAAACGTGTCACAATGTGACAGTGAGTTTGTTTGTATATCAGATATTTTTGCTATTTATCGTCCAAAGATGTATGGCTTAAAGGACTATACTTCGCCCATTTTCAACCATCTTATATATAAGGTCCTCATCTATGATTAAAAGGTTAAAATAAGCCGTTTCTATTAGCTTGGATTCCCAATCGATGATGTCACTGGTAGTGGTAGGCTTGTTTCTGAACTGTCCACAGCCCTCCTCTGAGACATAGACTAAGTAGACAGAAAGGGTACCTATACGGTATCATAAGCAGTAGGCTAGTGAGGACCAATTATATGAAGATAGGTTGAAAATGGGTGAAATCGTCCTTTAAGCATCTATTTGTTGTTTAATTGTTTTTTGTTTTTTTGATACAGTATATTGTTTTTTTACAAAATAAAATCCTGGATGTCTCCACCACAAAGGTAGCAAGCACTACCTTTACTGTATGCTGTCCATTGCTTCAGTGCTATTTAGAATAATACACTAAACTTGCAGAGGACAATCCTCCGAGGAATCTACTGTGGAAAGAAACGGGGCCAGAGCTGTAGCAGTCACATTCTGTTCTCCAGAGACCCTTTAGTTTACACGCTAAGATCAGTAAAATGTCATGGCAAAGGGTCATTTCTTTTCTTTTCTTTTTTTCCCCACTCCCAACAATGTAAAACCCTTTCATAGAAAAAAAGGTATTCTCAGGCTGTTGTTTTCACAGCCAGTCATTTGAATTGTTATGATGTTGTACTGCTTTCAATCTGGCATCCCTACGTTTTATTTTTGGCATGATCATTATATTTGCCCATAAAATTAAAAAAATAAAAATAAAATGTACACGCTTACAACGTGTTACGATGCAACACATTCAGAATTTGTGCATCACAGATTGTAGATGGGACATTTAAAGATTGAATGCAGTTATTGTTGTATTTCATTTTTGTTTTGTTTCGTTTTATCCATGTCCTTTTTTAAGGCTTTGAAAGCCCATTGTTATATTCTGGAAGACATTTCATACTGGAGCCCAGTTCTAACGCAACCCTTGCAGCCTCAGGTGTCATTTCAACAGGTGTTGTCAAGGTTATTATCAGTTCATACAAACGCCTGCTGACACCAAAGACAAAAGTGCTGGACTGGAGATACGGCCCCCCCGCCCCAACATGAGATACCATACTCTCACCTGCAAGATAAAAGGAGATTAGATAAGAAAAGAACATTCATCCCTGCTGTGGGAGGATACTGTATGATGGTTGTAGAATTGGTTGAAAACAAAGTAGAAATACTGTATTACACAGCAAATGTGATATTACAATAAGTGGTGTGAATCTTTGTGAATCTTTGGCTTCACACCACTTGGATTTGATTAATGACTCAATAGTTTGTTAAGCTTCTTTTCTTTCTCTTTTTTAATAACATTTATTTCTACAAACACCAATTTGATTCAACAACTTTGACCATGTTTATATATAACCCCCGAAATTAACATGCAGTAATACTGTCTGTGACATAGTTTAAGTGTTGGTGTTTGCCAGCACATGTACAGTATCAACACTAATATAGTTTCCCAAAAGGGGATATGTGTACTCCTAAGGGGGTACGTGAGAATAATTGGAAAGTGGAAGAATATATATTTTTCCAGCTATGGTTAATGTTAAAACATTGACAACCTTTTCCGCAAGCCTGCGGATCTGTAAAGTGTTAAACCAAATGAACAGCACAACTGTTAAAAACAGGAATTACCAATACCTGCACATTATTTGAACATAATTTGACACTCAACTGGACATACTGAAATGTTATGGCCACAATTTAACACTTTCACTCCAATTCTTATTGTAATGTTCTTCAAAGGGTGGGTTATCATTCACTCATAGCATCATATGTCGGCTATGTTTTCTCTTATACTTTTCTAAGCACAATGCTTGGGTATTGGAGCAAAACATGTATATAGGCCTATATACAAAAATAAAGATTGAGAACCTCTGGCCTAATCCTGCATGCCATTGGAATCACAGATATGTAGCCTAAAGTAGTACAGTTGCCGAGCATGATGGATTTGATTGTATTGTTTGTAAATTATGCTATGCATGTGCATGGGTCGATCAACCAATACCAGTCTCTGTTCTCTCTCTTCATCACATGCCGATTGTCACACGCACGTTGTACGCACACGTTGAGGTCCCTTCCCTGAGACTATGCTGGCATGGTCTGCTACCGCTCAAATAAAGCTGTGTACAATACATCTCATTCTACCATGTTATGTACCTTGGACACATAATTGTTAAATTCAAGTAACATTCCACATGTGGGTGGCCTAGAAGCAGTGACCCATTTTTCAGACGACAAATGATGACGCCTGACGTAGAAAATTCCTAGGAGAAGCAACTGAACTTGTTTTGATAAAACATTACTTCAGTGTGGGGAATGATTTGGTTGGTGTTGAAACTGCGGTTGTGCAACCAATGGGCAATTGTAGCATCATAATATGCAAACCTCTATGCTGGCCTTCTTTAAATGAAAAGACTTTCATATTATGTTTGTGCTAAGAGTTGCTTTATGCATGTCCTGCTCTGGGTTATGGTGATTGATTTGAGTCTTTTGATGTTTTATCTTTGACTGTTAGTAATATCAAAAAGATTTTTAAATGCGTAAGACTAAAGGCTAGTGTGTGTGTGTACGTGTGGGGGGTGCGTGTGTGCGTGCGTGCGTATGTGTGTGTGAGAGAGAGAGAGAGAGAGAGAGAGAGAGAGAGAGAGAGAGAGAGTGAGAGAGAGTGAGAGAGAGAGAGAGAGAGAGAGAGAGATCGTGGACACACCTTCAAGAAAGCTTTCAACATCATGTTATCACAGGATGTTTTCCTTGTGACCAAGTCCTCTGCCTTTTTTAATAAATGAATACAGAAGTGAGTGCAGCCATTGACTTGTGTTTGGAAACATCTCATCCTATGCCATAACTTATCATCTCCCATTAGATCCCTTTAGATCTACTACCTCCTTCTGTTGCTTCAGGACTTCCTTATATTCACATCTTGAAATAACCAGTTTATGCTGTTAAATTGTCTGTACTTACAGTACAATTTAGACATAAAGTCAGACATGCTTATCCAGAGCAACTTACTATGAGCAAGGTAATCACATAAGTCAAATGCAGAGAGACAGTGTAGTGCCTCAGAAAACAAGGATCACAGGTAAGCCAGGACATCTAGCATCAGATACTGTCAAGACATACCGGTACACAGATGTATTTCAGTTGACCTGTCTTCATTCTCTATACTGGTTATTGTATTGAACCCTACACATGTGTGTTGTAGAACAGTTGATGTTTGGGGGTCTGGGTGGGAGAGGGTGAGCAAGCTATCTGAGTGTGAATGTATTGTGTACTGTACAGTATGTAACCGTTTTATTATATTTCATGCTACATCGCAAGGGGCTTTCAATACATTTGGACAATAGGCCTACCTGTTTAACCAAAATGTCTAGGACACAGTGCTTACTTCCTTAAGAAATAGGAAGTAAGCAACTGTGGGGCAGTGGAAGCCCAACAACTGCATTTAGAGACCTTTTGATTCCCACTCAGCTATGGCTGCCCCAAGAGATCAACTTAGGTGAATCGGTAGGATTTACACTCTATTCATCGATTCATTGAAGAAACATTGCTTGACTACGCAACGAGATAATGAATGATAAATATTGAAATGTTCCCCAGCTCTACATGGAATATAACACTGCATAATAGTACATTATAATGTAGCTTCTTAGCTGGGACCTTATCTGTCTCCCTGAGATTATGCAGTTCTCTCATAAATTCCCTGCCTTAATGAGTGTCACTGACCCCTTTTTGATAATTAGGGCGCATAGGACCCATCTTCCTATGAGGAATGCAACCTTTTCGATCCACTGCTGCAGCTCTACCATATGCCCAGTCGGCAGCAAACCCCAATCAATTGAGCCATTGAATAAGTCGGCAGTGCGATCAATGTGCTCTATGTCGGAATTAATGAAAATCAAACATTGATCGCGTGTAACTGTAATGTACTCAAAATAATAAATGTGGGTCCTGTAGAAAAGGTCTCCGCAGGTGGTATCGACTTTGCTAGTAGGCCGGCCAGCCTCGAAATGGGGGGAAAAAACGAGGGAGAACACTCAGCAGCACACATGAAAACAAAATGAAAAAAATAAAGTAAATAAATCAATAAATAAAGGCTTAAACATAATGATGGACTGAATGGTCATAATGGAAGTCACGGTGTTCAGCCCCAGCTCACGCCCCCTCACCCCCGAGCCATGTCAGGACTGCTGACCCACTGCAGTCTGAAAAGGTTCCCACATGTGCATTTTATTTACAAATATGACGTATGATTGTTCACAGATGCTAATTACGTTGTTTAGACAGATGTTATCCTCTTATTTAGTACTCTTAATTGTTTATTTGACTCTTACCCTGTGGTTGGTTGACTGCGCGGTTCATGCCATTCATTTGCTAGCTAGATGCCAATTACTTTGATCTTGCACTTTGTAAGTCACTCTGTACCAGAGAATTGACAAAATGCCTAAATTGTAAATTGGTTAAGAGGGTGAGTTAATGATGTTGTCACCAAATCACCCCTTGTCAAGTTGACGTGACAGCCTGTTAGGTCATATGTCATGGTCATGCTACATGCATGCTTGTGGTTGTATTGAATTTCATGATGGATATCATGGCCTTTCATATCTGTATTTCATTACATGCCCTCCTCACTGTTTTTTCTTTTTTTATGCTTCTAAAGCTTCAATGTTTGCTCTCTTTTCTCCCTAACATGAATGTGTCATCATCAAAGCTCACTCAGCAATGTGTGAACAAGCAAATCCAAACAGAGAAACACGCTCCAGGCTTCACGGAACACATTCTCTAAAGCTCATATCCTTTCCACAATTTAGTTTGCTTTGGCTAAAGAGGAACATATTCATATTCATCTGCGCCGATGTTTATCTCCTCATTACATTTAACATGGTTGACAAAACTATCTTGGCGTTCACTCCATTTGAGTCAAATGACTATTTTGGTTGATTAATTACTCAGCTAATGAAGCGGAACAATCGCGGCGGGCTTATTGATTTGTTTCAATGCAGCAACAAAATAAAATGAACAAAGCTGGGTGAAGCTGAAAATGCCATAATGCAGATGGAGCAGCCGTGCAGCCAGGGTTTGAGGCCTCGCCTAAATGGCGGTGTCACTTTAAATCACTGTCAAAAAGCCTTAATGGAAAGCCGTGGGATGGAAATGCGTAATCTCTCTATTATATTTCTCTGGCTTGGGGTACGCGGCCATGATTATCATTTTAACTCATAAGGTGACCTCATTCAATTAGCGATGACGTACCAGAGGACATGGAATCAATGGCCAAGCAGAACCAATTATAAAACAGCTAATTGCAGATGCATTTTTAAGTGGATTGACTAAGTAGCCGTCAATAACAACAGCTCCGGCCAAGGAAATTATGCGCGGTATAGGGGATGGGGGCAACAAGGGGGATGGAGTGGGTGTGGAGCAATGGAATCGGAAATTAGCTTTTAAAGGTAAATTCCGACACACATGTGACAACCAGTAGCAGAATACAGGGCTGTCCATACTTCGACCGAAACCGAAGATTTCGACCATAAAATGATGTCCCTCGCGACTTATGAAAAGTGTTAGACCGAATGAGAGTTCCGAAATTTGCACGTCTGAAAGTCCAACTCACTGAACATTTCGGTCGAAGTATAAACAGGCCTTAACACTTTCTCTCTGTCTGTCCCTGATGGATTGATTGATTGATTGATTTATTGATTGATTGATTGATTGGCATCTTTATTGGCATAATGCATATGCATAAACATAATCCACATTCAAATGCATTATGCCAATATGCAAAAATATTTGTACATATCTGTCAAAATGATAAAACACAATAGGGCTTGAGTGCATATTTCCATGGTGGTCCCTTGAGTTTAAATGTGTGTGTATGTGTGCGCATGTGTGTGTGCACCACGTGTGTGTGTGTGTGTGTGTGTGTGTGTGTGTGTGTGTGTGCGTGCGTGCGTGCGTGCGTGCGTGCGTGTTGCAGAGAGATTTACAGAAAATCTGTCTCTCTCTGTCTCTCTGTCTCTCTCTTTCTGCCAAGTTTTAAGACCAAATGAGAGTAATTGGTATCGGTATAGTTTGGGAGTAGTCCCTGTTGTTTGACATGACAGAAATACTACGATATAAATGCTAATTGCCAGACCTCTTTTGTTGAAATTTTCATTTATATCGGTACTTAGGGAAATTAGTTTGGATAATGCTTTAATCAATCAGTGAGACTCTTGAAGCGATTAAATCCTGACCGTTTTCAGGCTGGGTGCATTTAAGCCACAAGATAAAAAGCTAGCAGCAGTGAAAGAAGAAAAAAGAGAAAACATAATTTATTTATATTCTCTTTCATAAAACACCGATGCTGACCCTAATTAGAGATCTGCCAACTTCAAAGCACTAAAGTAGCATTTCAGCCCTTATCAGGCACATTGGAGACTTTTTGGGAGGTTGTATAGACCAGTGAATTAACCACTTTTAACCTGGCATGAATTAACCCCCATTTTGGGCATGCCATTCTAGGTGAAAATCTCTGCTAAACGTAGGCTACAGGCTTATAGAACGTGTTGCTATTTGCCATACGAACCGTACAGGGCTTAAAAGGGTACGAAATCCTAAGCTGATTTTGTAGTTTGTTTTCCACACAGCAGATTAAAACATGGAAGGCTAGCTGCAGCTAATTAATGAAATGTGCTAGATTTTGGCCAGTGGTAGGATATGTACTCAAATGTTTTACTCAAGTAAAGGTATCAATGCAGCAATGTAGAAATACTCTGTTAAAAGTAAAAGACTGGAATTCAAAAGTATGAAAGTATTGGCATCAAAATGTACTTAAAGTACCAAAAGTAAAAGCACAAAATGTTTGAAAATAGCAGAGCTATGCTTGTAGATCAGCTATTTTCAAATAGCCACGGTATAAAATAGTGCTAAAATGGTTTATGTATGTCTTATTGTGACCATAGGTCACATTTACTATAAAGAAAAACCTCCAGCTCCTGTATGTGCATGTGTACGTCACACACCTATCATGTCACACTGGCCAAGACAGAATTAATTTGCACTGACCTGTTCTGACATCACAATGATGACTTTACCAGCTCAGCAGAAGAATATACGGTAGCTGACCTGTTCTGACATCACAATGATGACTCGACCAGCTCAGCATTCTCAACAGGCCAGAAAATGAAGGCCTGGCCCTATCTGGGCCCGGACCGAGGCCCCATCCGGCCTTACTAATTAGCATAATTAGCCAGAAAACGTCAATATTAAGTCCATATGTGGCAGTAAGAGCCGCTGATCGGACCGTCCGTGTCCGGACGGAGCAAGCTTGCTCCGTCCGGACAAGGACGGGGACTGAACGGGAGCTGATGTGTGAGGACGGG
Source organism: Nannobrachium achirus (assembly GCF_963921795.1). Lineage (NCBI taxonomy): Eukaryota > Metazoa > Chordata > Actinopteri > Myctophiformes > Myctophidae > Nannobrachium > Nannobrachium achirus. The sequence continues at coordinate 29,117,283 of NC_137816.1, read as the reverse complement.
CTGTGAGCTTGAGCGGGAGCTGATGTGTGAGGACAGACGCTCGGACGGACGGACGGACGGACGGACGGACGGACGGACGGACGGACGGACGGACGGTATCTGTGTCGTGTTGTGGATACCGCACTGGACTTAATTAAGAGTCCTTAACCTTAATTGGTGCTTCCTTCACCAAACAGGAAGTGCCCTTCACCAAACAGGAAGTGCCTCTATATCTCATGAACCGTTTGTCGTACAGACGCGTGGGTGGCGTCATATGACTTGATTAAGAGTCCTTGACGTTAATCGGTGCAACAGGAAGTGCCCATCGCCAAACAGGAAGTGCCTATATATCTCATGAACCGTTCGTCGTACAGACGCGTGGGTGGCGTCATATCACTTGAATAAGAGTCATTGACCTTAATCGGTGTAACAGGAAGTGCCCTTCGCCAAACAGGAAGTGCCTCTATATCTCATGAACCGTTTGTCGTACAGACGCGTGGGTTGTGTCATAAGACTTGATTAAGAGTCCTTAATCTTAAGGACTCTTTCTCAGGACCCCCTGAGAAGGTGGAGGAGTTTGCCTGGTTAATAAACCAGACCGAACACAACAACATCCCCGTGTGTGATAGAGGCTGGCAATGCCAGGCAAGGAGCAGTAGCTTGTAGATCGGCTACTTTTGACTATTTTTCCACATTTTTTTCCCCGCCGGGGGTTCGCTGGGGGCCCCGACGGTGGCTGGGCAGCTATTGTTCAATAGTTAAAGCACAAAATAATGCGTAATTAAAGCTGCAAGCAGCGATGACCGGGCCCTCTCAGCTCTACCCACGTCACAAGGGACAGCAGCCAATCAGAAGAGGATGCGGGGCTGGTTAAACCAATTAAGCTGAAGGACTCTTAATCAAGTCATATGAGACCACCCACACGTGTACGACAGACGGTTCATGAGATATAGAGGTACTTCCTGTTTGGCAAAGGGCACTTCCTGTTTGGCGAAGGAAGCACCAATTAAGGTTAAGGACTCTTAATCAAGTCTTATGACACAACCCACGCGTCTGTACGACAAACGGTTCATGAGATATATAGGCACTTCCTTTTTGGCAAAGGGCACTTCCTGTTGCACCAATTAAGGTCAAGGACTCTTAATCAAGTCATATGACGCCACCCACGCGTCTGTACGACAAACGGTTCATGAGATATAGAGGCACTTCCTGTTTGTCAAAGGGCACTTCCTGTTTGGCGAAGGAAGCACCAATTAAGGTTAAGGACTATTAATCAAGTCTTATGACACAACCCACGCGTCTGTACGACAAACGGTTCATGAGATATATAGGCACTTCCTGTTTGGTGAAGGGCACTTCCTGTTGCACCGATTAAGGTCAAGGACTCTTAATTAAGTCATATGACGCCACTCACGCGTCTGTACGACGAACGGTTCATGAGATATAGAGGCACTTCCTGTTTGGCGAAGGGAACTTCCTGTTGCACCGATTAAGGTCAAGGACTCTTAATCAAGTGATATGACGCCACCCACGCGTCTGTACGACAAACGGTTCATGAGATATATAGGCACTTCCTGTTTTTGGCGAAGGGCACTTCCTGTTGCACCGATTAAGGTCAAGGACTCTTAATCAAGTCATATGACGCCACCCACGCATCTGTACGACAAACGGTTCATGAGATATAGAGGCACTTCCTGTTTGGTGAAGGGCACTTCCTGTTGCACCGATTAAGGTCAAGGACTCTTATTCAAGTGATATGACGCCACCCACGCGTCTGTACGACAAACGGTTCATGAGATATATAGGCACTTCCTGTTTGGGGAAGGGCACTTCCTGTTGCACCAATTAAGGTCAAGGACTCTTAATCAAGTCATATGACGCCACCCACGCGTCTGTACGACAAACGGTTCATGAGATATAGAGGCACTTCCTGTTTGGTGAAGGGCACTTCCTGTTTGGTGAAGGAAGCACCAATTAAGGTTAAGGACTCTTAATTAAGTCCAGTGCGGTATCCACAACACGACACAGATACCGTCCGCCCGTCCGTCCGTCCGTCCGTCCGAGCGTCCGTCCGAGCGTCCGTCCGTCCGTCTGTCCGTCCGAGCGTCCGTCCGTCCGTCCGCCCGTCCGACAGAGCGTCCGTCCGTCCGTCCGAGTGTCCGTCCGTCCGTCCGAGCGTCCGTCCGAGAGTCCGAGCGTCCTTCCGAGCGTCCGTCCGTCCGTCCGTCCGAGCGTCCGTCCGTCCGACCGTCCGTCCGTCCGTCCGTCCGAGCGTCCGTCCGTCCGAGCGTCCGTCCTCACACATCAGCTCCCGCTCAAGCTCACAGCCCGTCCTCACACATCAGCTCCCGCTCACACATCAGCTCCCGCTCAGTCCCCGTCCGTTTCCGGACGGAGCAAGCTTGCTCCGTCCGGACACGGACGGTCCGATCAGCGGCTGTCTCTCATATGTGGGCATTCCCAGATGATGCCCTGTTAGGGCAACCACACTAATACATTCCATTTTATGGCCAATTGCCCATATATGGAGATCCCTGATGTCATCAATATTAATCCCCATATCTGGGAATGCCCATACATGGACATATTGTGTCAGTCTCATGTGGTGACGTCAAACATCTATGATATGTCAGACGTCAGTCATCTCCCATTTTGGAAAATATGGCCACATTTTGGCCACATTTTTCCATCTTAAACAACCAACCAGATCTGCATTTTTTTGGGTCAAAGTTAATCCCATGCCAAAGCGCCAGTACTCGCCCAGCAGTCTGTCACCCAGACATCTTACTGGTAATATTATCATTTATATCTGCAAAGTAATTAAAGTTTTCAAATACATTTAGTGGAGTAAAAGTACAATATTTGGATCCGAGATGTAGTGGAGTGTACTGTAAGTAAAAGTATTGGAAAGTACAAATACCTCAAAATTGTGCTTAAGTGCAGTACTTAAGTAAATGTACTTAGTTACTTTACACCAATGGATAGGTTTGCTCAGAGCCATAGCTGTGCCAATGTGCAAGCATATATTCAACAATATTTTCTTTACTCACCCAAATCTAACACAGCATTGTTAAATTCATTATCTGCAACTGTGTTACTTACTGTACATCACAATGTACTTTAAGGTCAGCCTTAGGCCTGCCATCAGTGCCATGCTTAATTTGAACTGGAAAACAAGTGGCCTACAAGTGGTAGTTAGCATCTTCTAGCATGTTACATGTCTTTACTCAATGACAGGTAGGAGTGTTGAGTGTTGAGCGTGGTTGCGAACATTTAATGAGACCCGTGTGAAGCCCCCACAACCCCACCGACTCGCTCTTGGCAGAGGAGACGATGTTTGTTGATAGCTGATACGCTACTAATCAAACTAATGGCTTCCCTGCTACTGCAATGGATGGCTCAAACAAAGCACGGCATGCAGCTCATTACCACTATCGATTTGCTCTTAAATATGAAAATGATGATCAACCATAAAACGTTGTCATTCCCTCTAATGCCTCGTGCTCTCCGCTGTGTTCACTGTGTGCTGCACTACTTTAATCAACATTACAATGCATTATCTACTGTTTCCGACATGATGTGTGAGATTGAAAGGGCATTAACATTTCTGGGATATGTCTGAATGTGTTTGATTAGTGTAGCGGGTACATGAGGTGGTGTTGCTGAGACCAGTCTCTCCATAATGTGGTCTAAATCATAGCCTGGTCGCCAGAGACAACCTTGACACTGTAGGCTACCTTTCTCTAAATCACAAAATGCATAGAACGTTTACAGACCATGTCAACTCAATAGATCACATTTCAAAGTGATTTATCACTGAGAATGCATCATGCATGTTTGTATAAATGATTTGTAAATAAATAAATAAATAAAATCAACTGAAAGAACACAGCAGCGTACTGTACTAAACAATGTGTTGTGAGCTTGTTTTTTTTTGTAAACAATAATAACATGTAGAAAAGCTTGCCCAAAATAGGGATGCCACTTAATGTGCCTTTGTATTAAGTTGTGATATTATGGAATATAAATATCAAACATATCAGACATTTCCCAAAAGGAAATGTATTAATTCTGACCAGAAGCAGGGATATCCCCACCGGCCATTAAAAAATGTCCCAGCAAATACAACCATGCAGGTGAGAACATTATCACCCAGCTAGTGCTTCACTTCACTCGGGCTCACCTCTCGGGGCTCATGCCCCTGCTGAAGATGTCCCTGGTCTGCCTTGTAACATTGAAATGCAATGTATTTTCTCTGGTGATTGGGTCTCATGTAACTGATTTTGCCTATAAAACAAGCCAGTGGAAATGTTTTAGTATGGGGGCGGTGGAAGAAGGGGTGTTTTTAGATGAAGCATCCCAGGAGGAGTATAGTACATTTTGTAGATGTGTGTGCATCCAAGCATTAGATTAATAGCAAAACAGCATGCACAGTGCAACAAACAAACAGATATGGCAAAACAGCTCACATGAGGTGCTAAAATAAACTCATAATCCCTTCTCCTTATCTGATAGAAGAAGACCTTGTTCAGATCCATAAGGTTTTTAAAGAAACTGCATGTACTCCCTCACTCAAGGTTTCACTGGATTCTGTACCAGTTTAGCAAAAGTTTTGAGTAACACCTACAGTACACACACGCGGACGCATGAACGGACGGACGGACGGACGGACGGACGGACGGACGGTGTAATCAATGGGCCAACACAAGGAGCTGAGGTAGAACATTCATTGGGCTTTAGTCCAGAACTGCTTTATGAACAGATTAACAAACCTCAGGCAAAAGAACCTTTTAAAGCAGGGAAACAGTGATAATAATATTATATTAATAACAAAAAACTTTATTTGTATAGCACACACTTTACCAAGTTTTCACAATCGATTAAGGCAAGAACACAACAAGACACCAAAGCATTAACCAGCTCCAAGGGATGCAGGAGAGACGAGAGAGCTGCGTAAAATGCCAGTTTTAATACACAAAAACATTTGCCTCTCAGGCAGGTCATTCTAGAGTCACTAAATGTGTGATGGCACTGTACATGCCATCCATGAAAGACAGTAATTTACTTCCCTATAAATCTAGGAGGAACCTATCCTCAAAGAAAAGGTGAAAAGTTCAAAAAACACCACCCGCGCAACACATCTGTTTTTGAGAGATTACTTCCCTATTAGACACACCGCCGCCTACAAATTCACGCCCCCAATTGAGACAGCATCACCACTTCGGGTAAGGGAGGACGGTGTACTGCTGTCAATGCAAACCTTATGAGAGGCATCGTAAAATATTTCACTGGGTGACTACCGAAGCTGTAGCGATTTATTTTTGTGTTCGAATAAAGTGTCTGATTTAGTGATATAACTTCCATTGCAATATACAAACCTCACCATACTATACATAATCAGTGAGTCTAAAGTGCTAGCATTGGAATTCTTTTAAGTGGCCGCCTGGTATTATACGTCAAGGATGCATCCCTTGAGGTTTTCAATGCCCGGATACGCTTGTCTCTCATGTATATTAGGCTATTTATTTAGGGAAATTATCACATCTTGCTTCTTCCAAATGGCATCTCACAAGGCTTATTTTTACATTAATAATAACCTGGTGAAATCAATTGGTAGTTGAAAATATGGGGATCTTCAAAGTCGGCGCTCATAAATACATACATAGCAGTAAAGACAGTGATGTCACTGAAAAGTGAGAGGTTCTCTGTCTACCGCGTCTCCCCTCTGCTCTGTTAACATTAACCATAACCCATTCAAGTGGCAAATTAAATGTTGACACACATAATCTATTTAGAAACCAAGAAGATATGTTTGCAAAGACAGTCCATATACATTTGGAAACATGTTTTTATTTAAATCAATATTGTCTTCAGTTCATGTACTACAGTTGAATTGCAATGACTTCTATGGGCTGGCTTGCAGTACACCATTCGCCTTACCCGAGGTGGTGTCACTGTCTCAATTGTGGCTGTGAATTTGCTGTGAATTTATTATTACTAGAAGCTCGGCCGCCAAGCGTCTAGTCGGCGACCTGGCCAACTCGGGAATGATGTCAATATAGGGAATGAATGCCCTCCCTTTAATGCAAACCCCATTATACCTGTTGTCATAGGACCCGTTTTGACCATCTGTTTGCCCGTGTCCATTTATGCCCATATATGGAGATATCTGTCTGTCTGCGTCCATTTTATGCCCATATATGGAGATCTCTGTATCTGTCTGTCGGGCTGCCGAGCATCTAGCCGGGGACCGGCCTACTCAGGAACAATGTAAATAGGGAATGAATGCCCCACCCTTTAATGCAAACCCCATTATACCTGTTGTCATAGGACCCGTTTTGACCATCTGTTTGCCTGTGTCCATTTATGCCCATATATGGAGATCTGCCCATATCTGTCAGTCTGTCTGCGTCCATTTTATGTCCATATGGAGATCTCAGCAGATACAGTTCTGCGTCCATTTTATGCCCATATATGCCTATATATGGAGATATCTGTCTATCTGCGTCCATTTTATGCCCATATATGGAGATCTCTGTATCTGTCTGTCTGTGTCCCTTTTATGCCCGTATATGGAGATCTTTGTGATTCTGCGTCCATTTTATGCCCATATATGCCCATATATGGAGATATATGTTTATCTGCGTCCGTTTTATGCCCATGAGATCTCTGTCGCTTTTTGTTTGTTTCTTCTTTAAGCAGAATCGGTCGGCCTTGTGCTGTTGATTTAGCTTGTCTTATGTCTCCTCCGTCTGCACCTCAGCCAACCCAGATCTCGACTACTGATCCTTGTTCTCTTCAACAAAAGCTGTACAGTCATTTAAATCTGCATCATCGATGTCCTCCCAGTGGTGAAATAAGACCTTATTCCCCATGGGTTTTCAGATCAAGGGAACCTGCCTGATCAAAGGGGTCTGGGTCTGTTGTCTTTGCGTTAATTAAGCGCACACTACAATGATTAATCCACAGTGGCAATCATAAGCTAATAACTGTGGTGAATAGCCACATGAAAATCTACAGGACAGAGCTCTGTGCATTCGCCTATATTTAATTTGAGACAATAGATAGAGCAAAAAAGCCAAAAGGTGCAACAAGAATCAACCATGACAGCAATTAAAATAGCATCCAGCTCCTTGTTTTATTGCTGCATATAGCCTACAACAACAAGCACTACAGAAATTTGCAGCCGCACTGAGGCGCTCCAACACAAACACTCTGAGGCTTCCTACAAATAGTAAATGATCCAAGCCAAGAGGCTTGGAAGAGGCATGCATTGGACAACACCTTCCCCCCTCATTCTCAAAGGACAAGATGAGGGTACATCACTCTTTAGTGTGAATGCAGCCTGACAACTGACATTAAGCTTCACACTAAAAACATCAACACCACGCTGCTGTTTCTCCAAAACACACAATATCTCCTCTCCCACCGACATCATGTGTTCATTTATCTTCAGCCGTACAGACTCCAATTGACTCATTTTACCAACATTTACAACATAAGTGCTGTAGTAAACGCTGCTCCATCAGGGAACATGCGTTTGTACTTACACATATTCATCCTCAACACATTCTGCGTCCACATCCTCTGCATACAACACTGCCAATTCATTGATCCTGTCGATAGAATGTTTTCATTTAGGACCTGAAACTTACTTGCTGTGTTGTGAAGGTCTGTGAAACGTGATCGCTGCTTTGCTTCTGTGGCAGAATCTGTAGTTGCAGGCGGCTTCACTGTTTTAAAATATTTGCTCAGCAATGAGCATGTTGCAGCTGCAACATGATAGCTTTTTTTCCTATATTCCTTTCGTTTCTGTGCTCCTGATTTTGATTTCCCCTCCCCATGTTTCACGTGTTGTGTTGATAAGACAACTTGAATAAATAGCTGGTCTACACTTTACCCCAGATGTTTATGATTGGCGCCGTGCTGCCGCTTCCTCACGAGTCACGATAATGCGAAAATAAAAGCTTTTGTACTGTTGTGAGGGGGTCCACAGATTAGGAAAGTATGGACCCCTAATATATTGGAAATTACAAAGTACATATAGTATCCTATATGAATTTATGCAGATAATATGGGTGCATTGGGAGTCTATTTTTATCTAATGAAAACAAAATGTATTTTCGCCACTAGGGGGGCCCGTGGGTTTATAAAACTCAAAAACCCTATCAGATTAGTTTATGCCTCCCAGTCACACTCTTTGTTGCTTGTCTTATGTTTGTCTCCTCCTCCATCTGCTGATGACATTCAATACGTAACCATGGCATTTTTTGTTGACTCATGTGGCGTACGTGATGTAAGAGCCTTTTTTGAAGTGATGTCATAATGAGTCAGCGCTTGCGCCGATTTCCTCCGGAACAGCCTGACGTCAACAACCGCGCATCGGGTCGGGTCGAGGCCCGGCACTGCAATCCACGCCGCGGCGGGGAACGCGCGTGCCGAATCTGAAGCCAGTGAGGCGAACGGTTCTCGAGATACGCGGATTACATAAACACACAAACACGCACGCAGAGACTTCTCACATTTATTGTAAGATTATTATTATTATTGTTATTATTATGGCTTTATTCTAGACTTTAGATAATTGATATAAATATTTTTGGAAATAATTTTTGGAAAAATTAATGGCTGATTGTTTTAGTGGGTCTGTGGTTCTCAAAATGCGGGACAGAAGTTTTGGGATAACAAGAAAATCTTTTATAATAATGAAATTGGTGGGACAATCATTCACCTGCTCCTCTATAGCCCATTCTGAAAATGTCACCAGCTCATTTCCGTGGGGAAATCCATGTGTCTCCCAGATTCCGTGACCCAGCATACTTTGTGTGGACAAGTACACCGACTACACAAAGAATGAAAATAAAGTTTTGTTTGAAAAGAGGTTGATTGAGGGGGATCTGTCACTACAGGTACCTGCTATACTGTGTATAATGAGCATGTGACAATTATGGACTTCATGTTATTGTGATGTTCTCCGGCAGGTTTATTAAATGCATACAAGCAGAACAGAATAAAAACCTGCGTAAAAAGACTTTACTGAAGGAATTCATTAGCATCCACGGTCTTCAGAGAGTAAAGGAATGCACAGAAATAATTAACGCAAAAGATGCAGTTAACTAGGACAGCAGACCTCTTCTCTCAATGGCCTCTTGCCACGGCACAAGTCCTGCAGTTGTCTGCAAGAAGGTTACATGGACGTGCAAAGCATAATTAGGCCTTTAGCCCATGAAGTCAGCCTCCACAAGCAGACCCACCCATCTCATTAAAACAAGTAACCAGTCTTTCACCCAGGACGCACACAGGAGGCAAGTGCCCTTGATATCAGTGGAGAGTCAAGACACATTGTGAACTTGTGGATCTTGTAGATGTACACAGAGCTATAGAGGTTAACGTATGTTTTGTAATAATAATCTGTAAATCTACAAAGTAACTAGTAGTAACTAATTAAGTTGTCAAAGAATTGTAGTGGAGTAAAAGTATGTAGTCTCTCTCTCTACGTTGTCCTCAGACGAGCCCTCCATCAGGGCCTCCAGTCATCTCGGCTCTCCATACATCTGGCCAGCTCATTTGTGCATCTACTTAGAGTCGAAGTAAAAGTACTGAAAAGTACAGAAAATTGGAAATATTCCAGTAAAGTAAAAATACCTCAAAATTGTATTTATGTACAGTAGGCCTAGGCTACTTGAGTAAATGTACGTAGTTATTTTACCCCACTGTAGCGATGTGTGTCACTATGGTCTAATTCTGTCCTATCCAGCCTCTCTTTCCAATGTCCATTTGTTCAAACGTCTCTTTCGTCACTTTATACCCTGACCACGGCCGACAGCAATTGGTTTCTGTCACTCAACTGATTAGTTCAGTCACTCCGACACTGTATCACCTGACACTACCATGGAATTAAACAGAATGTAGGCATGTGGCACAGAATGGAATGAGTGTGTATAACTTAACCAATATACACATTAGCTCTTAACAAAACACAGGTCTATTTACCCAGAAATAATTCAGCAAAAGAGAATGCACCATGACTGGCATGAATAAAACTCAAATGCAGTAGAGAGGGAAAATGTTGACAGCTCACACAATACCCTAAAAATACTGTTCTTATTTATGTTTCAGTCTAGACTAAACATAAAACAGTGACAAAAACAATGTTGAGGCTCTTGCAAAACTCTGTGTGGAGTTTCCATGTCCTCCCCGTGTACCCTAGGGTAGGTACCCTCATAAAAAACATGCAGTAATCCTGGTCTCTATACTGCCTCCCCCTGGCCAGCCAGGGCACCTGATGGAGGGGAAAGGAACTGGTTGGAATAACGTGTTCCTTCCACTCGCCACGTCCACCCGGGGAAACTCCCCCTTGTCAGTTGAAAGGAAGCGGCTTGGACTCCTCATGCATAGAAGGAAGCATGAAGTCAGTCCGTTGCTCTCCCCAGGTTGGCAGAGGGAGTGTAGCTCCCAGGATTACATTACACAATTTGATGAAAAAAATATATTCTGCACACTCCTCTCCAGGGAACAGAGATGGACAACGGAACTTACTGCATCATTTATTCATTAGCACGACGTGTTTAGCCATGAGTTTCGTACTCTATTTATCTATCTATCTATCTATCTATCTATCTATTTATCTATCCACGCACGCAAGCACGCACGCACGCACGCACGCACGCACGCACGCACGCACGCACGCACACACACACACACACACACACACACACACACACATGCCTTACCTGAGCAACTCTTATGCCTCCTTGTTGTATGGGTGGCAGGACTTGAGTCTGTTTAAAGGCAGCGCTGTTGTAGAGGTGTCATGCGGGATATGCCAGTCATGTTTATTGTCATACCTCCAGACAAGGTCCCCCATTGGGATATCAGCGCCATCTGGCGCTGCAACAGAGTAAAACTCATAAGCTCCCGTACGAGAAATATCATTTGTCGGTAGGGCTGTCAATCACAAACGAGGGCACCGCCCCCGAGTGTATATAAGCCCTGCGGGCTATCATAACTTCCTCTTCCGCACCTCTGCTTACCTGCAACTAGTGTCGCGAACTCAGCCATATAAGTATAATTTTCTTTAAAGTTTAGCCTAAGCGTTGACTAGGAAAGTCGGCCACTGGCCTTTAGAGATTATTCTCCTGTACGTTCTAATTCTATTCTTCCTAACAGTTCGGTCTCTTTTCTTCACTTTCGCTTTGAGTCTTTACTTCTTCTCTGTACGTTCTGCCACGTGTCTCCCTGCCTTAGCTTAGCTTCGCTTAGCTTCGGTTAGCTCACGATGGCAGCTCGTCGACCTACAGTTAGCAGCCTGCTAGCTAGGGTACCGAAGAAGTGCGGCCTTCCCAGCTGCAAAGTCCTCATCGCCAATGAAGATACACATCCGTTCTGCATTGTCTGCATGGGGGTAGGACACGCCTTGGCCTCTCTGTCCCCTCCGGCCCCGGCCACGGGGGTGAACTGTGCTGAATGCCTCCAGTACGATGTTCCAGCCCTCGAGGCACGATGCGAGATCGCTGCCGCAGGCTACGGCCTTCACACCACGGTCTCCGCCGGAACCCTCCCAGACACCTCTCCTCGTGTGCCGGACAGCGCTGAACGCCACAACGCTGCTTCTCGCCACGTGGTTAGGCCTCCAGCGGCCTCGCCCTCTGCTAGCTTCGGTAGCCCCGTTGCTAGCGGGTCTGCGGCCCCTGTTTCCACTGCTGTTTCTCCGACGGGCTCGACTGGTGCCGTGCCCAAGAAGAGAACATGCAAGACCGCCCACGTTGTTTCTCCGCCAGCTACAACGTGGATCGTCCCCCCCAAGGAATTCCACCCTCTAGTCGTCGGGGACATTCCTCTCTTCTTCTCCGTCCCCCAGCTACGGGCTATGCGGCCACCTAGCCCCGTCTCCTGGCATGCTAGCGACGGAGACGAACCGGAGCTAGAGGACTACGACATGGAGGAGTTGGACACGGAGGGTGAGTACTCGGAGGAGGACGAGTCCTCTTTCCCCTCCGGACAGGGCGGAGGCGCGGCCAGGGTGGTTCCTCATGCCGAGGCTTCCATCTCCGCCGCGTCCTCCCAAGCCCCTTCTGCCTCTCTCCCCCCTTCCATGCCGGCTGGGGCGAGAGGGGCAGCGGCGCAAGACCCAGACTCCATCCCCATGGACGAGCTCTCGGTGCTGGAACGCGCCGCCATCCGGTGTGGCCTGGAGCTGCCACTCGGAGATGCGCCACTCGGACCACGGGCTAGGATTCCTCTCCTGGGCCAGGATTTGGAGTCCTCTCCCCCGCGTCGGATGGAAAAGCTACCACTAGTCCCAGGCTTTGCAGAGGCCCTGCATTCAACCTGGACTACACACAAGGACCCCCCCAAGCTCCCCTTCCTGGTCGATTACCGCGACTCAGAGAAGGCGGGAATCCCCTTGTGCCCTCCCATGGACAAGCTGATGGCCCAGTCCCTGATAGGGAGCATCAAGCCCAACCATGAGCGGACCGGTCCTGGAGGCCGGCCTCCCCTCAATCTGGCCGTGGGTAAGAAGCCTCCTGGGTTTGCCATCCCCTTTGACGACAAGCAGTCTTCAAGGGTGAGGAACTCTTACAGATCGTCCGCGCTGGCAGCCAGGACGATGAACGCCACCCAGCTGCTGCTTTCCTCCACCAGGCGCCTCCTCAGCGAGATGCGGGAGGTGCCTGACGTGCTGGTGGAGGAAATGGACAAGTCGCTGCGCATGCTGATGGACTTGAATGTCCACGCGATCGAGTGGCTTGGACATGGCATGGATTATTGCATCCAGGCGGAACGTGCCAGGTGGCTAGACAAGGTACAGTGTCCTGGCAGTTCTGGAGAGGAGACCGGGAAGATCCTGCAAGACCTTCCCGGCCACCCTACCTTCCTCATGGGCGGTGGACTGGAGCTTCTCCGCCAGGAGGTGGCGGATAAGAAGATCACTCTGGAGCTCCTGGGAGCCACGACGGACCCCCAGGTACCCAGAAAGGAAAAGAGACAGGGACGGAGCAAGGCCCCTGGTCAGGCTGACAGGGGGCGCTCTTCCTCCAAGCAGGGGAAACAGAACAATCCCCCTAGGACCCCCTCTTCTTCCTCCGCGGGACCCCCTCGCACTGCAGCGGGGGCTCAAGCCCGCTCTCAATCCCGCCACCCTCCCAGGCACGGGATACCGGCCAGCTCCCACAAAGCCCGTGGGAAGCCGCCGCGAAAGTGACACTGGACTCTGGCGGGGTCCCCCTGAAAATTCAGGGGACCCCCCCTTGCAAGCGCAGACGTTTGGACAATATGAACAATTTTTCTTATGCAAAGAAATCAATGTTTATTCCTCCTCTGTGCTCTCCTCCAGTGCCTGTAATAAAAAGTGTGTTGATGAAACAATGCCTGTTTATTTCAAACCCACCTGCTTTACTACAGACGACCCCATTTTGCATGAATTTAACCAGTGTAGAGAAGTCCAGGCTGGAATTTCTTTCCACTCAGATAATATCGCTTCCTCCAGTCATGCAGACAGGTTACAAGCAGAATATTTCTCTTTGCAAAATGTTCCCAGACAAGCTAATTCCTATTCACAGTGGTATAGTCTCTCTAGTGTGCAATACCCCTCTGTCTCCACCGAGCGGCACTGTTATGCCGACTCTAGTTCAGGACAGGAGTTTGGTCTTAGCGTCAGAGAAGAAGCCAACACATATCACCCAGGGTCGGCCTCGTCTTCCCGCAAGGAAGCATATAAAGGCCTTAGCACAGGTTATAAACGTAAATACAATTCCCCGAGCCGGGGATTATGTTACTTATGCGATGAACCCTGTCCCCCGGGCTCCACGTTGTGTGTCGCATGTATTATTAACAAGCGAGGCTTCTTGGAGGTCACGTGTTCGTCCCCCACCGGATACGGAAATAAGCGTACCGGAAACGGAAACGCTCTTTCCGCCGGTGACTCCGCGCCTTCCGGCCCGGAGGTCACGTGTTCGTTCCCCACCGGATACGGAAATAAGCGTACCGGAAACGGAAACGCTCTTTCCGCCGGTGACTCCGCGCCTTCCGGCTCGGCGTCTAGCGGATACGGATACGTGCCCGGATATGGAACCTTTCCCTCCCGGCCCAGTAGTTCCGCTCAGGCGGTACAACCCCAAGGCTTCTCCGTTGCTCAGCAACACGTTAGCACAGTGTGCAGAGCAATGGAAACGTTGCAATCCGAATCACTGGGTGTTTCGGACGGTGACGCGGGGTTACAGACTACAGTTCGCGAAAAAACCCTCCCTATCCAGCAAGGTTATTTATACTCGAGCCCGCGGCTTGAAGGCCGATGCCTTGGGGGAGGAGATAAGCTCACTATTGCGCAAGGGCGCTATAGTGGAGTTATCACGCGACCAGAGCCGTTTAGGCTTCTGGAGCCGTTATTTTCTGGTTCAGAAAAAAGGAGGGGGGCTGCGTCCGATTATGGACTTACGTGCTCTGAACAAGCACTTGAAAAAGTTCAAATTCAGGATGTTGACGTCAGAGTCACTGATGAAATCAGTGAGACAGGGGGATTTCCACTGTTCAGTGGACCTGAAGGACGCTTATCAGCACATCCTCATTTATCCCCCACACAGGAAGTTCCTGCGGTTCGCCTTCGAGGGGCGCCTGTACGAGTACACGGTCCTCCCTTTCGGTCTTTCTCTGAGCCCTCGGGTTTTCGTGAAAGTGACCGAGGCAGCCATTGCTCCACTGAGGCATCAGGGAGTCAGGCTGGCGAACTACATAGACGATTGGATGATTTCCGCCGCCTCCTGCTCAGAAGCGGCGCGCCATACCAATCTGGTGTTGTCACACCTGAAGGCCTTGGGTTTCAACGTCAACTTTGGCAAAAGTATGTTGTTACCCTCCCAGCAGATTTCCTTTATAGGAATATCTCTGGACTCGGCCACCATGTCCGCTCGCCTCTCCCCGGAGAGGGTGGACAGGTTTCTGGCTTGTCTGGGCTCCTTCCGACTGAACCAGGTGGTCAGGTACAAGGAGTGCATGAAGTTGACTGGGCTGATGGCTTCAGCAGTGCAACTTCTGCGTCTGGGCAGGTTTCATATGAGACCTTTCCAGCGGTGGTCACTGGCGCTCAGGATTCCTTCCCTGCAAGGGTACAGGAAGGTGTCAGTCAGCCAGGTCTGCATGGACGCTCTGGTCCCAGGGAGGGACCAGGCGTTGTTGACAAGTGGGGTCTCCATGGGCGAAGTGGTGTCACGCAAGGTGATCACCACAGACGCCAGCCGCTCGGGGTGGGGCGCCACCCACGAGGGGCGCTCAGCCAGGGGTCTTTGGACCCAGGCCATGTTGGAGTACCACATCAACTATCTGGAATTAATGGCGATCTACTTGGCGCTCAAGCATTTCGAACCATTTCTCCGGGGTTGCCATGTCCTGGTCAGGACGGACAACACGGCGGCCCTGTATTATCTCAACAAACAGGGCGGCCTCTCCTCGCGGACGCTGGATCAGCTGGCGCGCGAGATGACCCTCTGGTGCTTGCCTCGGTTGAGGTCCATCAGAGCCTCCCATGTCCCGGGCCTTCAGAACGGCGGCGCCGATCTGTTGTCCAGGGGGGAGCCTCGTTACGAGGATTGGTCTCTCCACCCTGCGGTGGTGAGGCAGATTTTCTCCAGGTTCGGTCGACCGCGAGTCGATCTATTTGCCTCCCAGGAGAACGCGAAGTGCCCCCTTTACTTTTCAGTGAGGGGACCTTCTCCTCTGGGGATGGACGCGTTTGCTTACGAATGGCCACAAGGTCTTCTCTACGCGTTTCCACCCCTGGAACTGATTCTTCCCACTCTGGAGAGGATCAGATGTTCCAACCAGGAGGTTCTTCTGGTGACACCATCCAGGGGAGTGTGGAGGTCTCTGATCACCCCACTGCTCTCTCAACCCCCTTGGCGGCTTCCCTTGCTCAGGGATCTGCTGCGCCAGGCAGGGGACGAGATCTTCCATCCAGACCCACGGGGCCTAGACCTGTGGGTTTGGCCCGTGAGAGGGAGAACCTGCTTGCAGCAGGCTTCTCACCGATGGTTGTAGCCACTATTCAGAGTGCTAGAGCCCCCTCTACTAGGGCTGTGTATGATGGAAGATGGAATGCCTTTTTGGACTGGTGTGAGCTACAGGAGCCACCTGTGGTGGCTCATATAGCTTCGGCCCAGAAGGTGTTAGATTTCCTGCAGGACCGCCTGGACCTTGGTCTGGCGTTCTCTACACTGAGGGGTTATTTAGCGGCTATTGAGGCCTGCCACCTGGGGGTGGCAGGCAAAGGCCTTTCTAAAATCCCTGAGGTGGTCCAGTTCATGCATGGTGTGGACCATTTGAGACCTGTGACCAGAGCCTTGTTTCCTGTTTGGGATCTACAAGTGGTTCTTGTGGGCCTTTGCAAGGCACCTTTTGAACCGATTGGGAGGACCTCTTTGAAACATTTAAGTTTCAAAACAGCTCTTTTGCTTGCCTTGTCTACGGCTAAGCGTGTGAGCGACCTTCATGCGCTCTCTGTGAGCCCTGATTGTATGAGGTTTCTCAATAATGACTCCAAGGTTCTTCTTAAACCTCATTTGAGTTTTATTCCTAAGAACCGAGTGGTCCCGAAGGAACCTGTTGTTTTGACGGCTTTCCATCCTCCTCCGTTTGCATCAGAGGAGGATAGGCGTCTTCATTGTCTTTGTCCAGTTAGGGCCTTGAAGGCCTACTGTGATAGGACGGTGGACAGCAGGTCTACTTCTCAGCTTTTCGTGGTCATGAATGCCCGTCAACGGAAAGCGGTGTCCAAACCCACTCTGTCGAGATGGCTTGTGGATGCTATTAGGTTGGCTTACACCCGGTCTGGGTCTGAAGTGCCGGAAGCACTTAAGGCCCACAGTACTAGGGGTGTGTCTACCTCTTGGGCTTTGTCCAAAGGTGTCTCCATTGAGGAGATTTGTGCAGCGGCGAATTGGTCTTCGCCGTCCACCTTTGCGACCTACTATCACCTGGACGTTGCGCCTTCTGCGATGGCGCATACGGTTCTGGGTGCTGCTGCCCTTCCTACTATGTAGTGGGGCGGCTCTCTCCCCTTCCTGAGATAGCATGTTGCTGTCTCTAGAATACGTGGGGGGACCCTGAGTTTTTCCCTTATATTATTGCAATTTTATAAGGTGGACCTGTGTCTGCCCTTAGTGCATAAGGCAGGCCTCGGTCTGTCAGGGTCTTTTTCTGTCTGAACACGCCCAGGCCCTGTGGGTCTGGGTTGGATCAGTCCTGAAAGGGGTCACGTCGGTTGACAGGACCTCCTTTCCGGGTGTGGTCGGTGTGCACGACAGTCTTGTCGGTTCATGACTTCTCGGGGAGTATATGAGTCCCAATGGGGGACCTTGTCTGGAGGTATGACAATAAACGTATAGGTTCCGAACGGAACCATGTTTATTTAATACCGGAGGACAAGGTCCCCCAGAATAAAGCCCCTCGGTTCGCTAGTTGCGGGCGCAGAGGTGCGGCTTTAGAGGAAGTTATGATAGCCCGCAGGGCTTATATACACTCGGGGGCGGTGCCCTCGTTTGTGATTGACAGCCCTACCGACAAATGATATTTCTCGTACGGGAGCTTATGAGTTTTACTCTGTTGCAGCGCCAGATGGCGCTGATATCCCAATGGGGGACCTTGTCCTCCGGTATTAAATAAACATGGTTCCGTTCGGAACCTATACGTTTTTGGGCTTTCCTTGGAAGCGCGAGGGTAGCACCTTCTCGACGGAGGCCGGCCGGGGCATTGCCCGCTAGGACTGGCAGGCTTCATGATCCGGGGAGGATCAACCTTTTTGGCATGTGGGCTTCTACACCAGCTGCAGTGTGGCTTGCATGGAGATTCGTAGTATCTGCTCTTGTACTGTACCTGTGTACATGGCTCCAATCCGTAATAGGTTGGAAGGAACACCCATAAGCCTTGAGTGAAAGAAAGAAAGAAAGAAAGAAAGAAAGAAAGAAGTACCCTGTCACAACAACTCGCTACCTTAAAAAGTACACCACATACACAGCCTAGTATGCGTAGGCTGTACTGTATCCTGTCACAACATATTCCAGAGCATGTGGCCACAGTAGACACACATATGACTTGTTGATCTTTAATGGTCAAGTTACAAGGGTTGTGAAATCATGCTTCTTCCAGCTCAGCCACATTGCTAAAATCGAGTCCTTCTTTTTGTCATAATAATAATAATAAAAGAAAATTATAATAATAATCACATTTCAGGCGAGCCCACAATAAGCCAAAGCTTTCTTGTGGTGTTTATCCTTTTAGTTGACCTTGTACCAGTGAACTGTACTGTCATGTAACTTTTCCTTTGCAAACCTCACATAAAGTCTGCAATCAATCGATCAATCAATCAATCAATCAATCAATCAATCAATCAATCAATCAATCAATCAATCAATCAATCAATCAATCATTTCATTTGCATGGACAGATTAATAGAATACCAATTCCCCCTCTTAGTGGAGCAGTCCTGACACAAGTATACTGTAGAAATGTGTAATGCATTGTTTGAAATTATTCTCAAATGTTTCAGTGGGGACAGTGAAACTTTACACTTAATAGTTAACAAACTAAGACAAGCAACTCTGGGTTATTCAATCAGTACAGGTCAGTGGTTATTTATTTACCTTGGATTGTATTTCAAGTTAACATAAACACACCATCTTAGCTGATAAAATAACATTTGTTTGGGTGGGCTACTTCTCTTATAGCTCTACTGGATCTCTTCTCCTCCACTATAGTCCCTCCCTATAACATTTTAGTCTAGTTGTTATTTAGTCATGATAGCGTTGTTTATATTTCGTTTTTATTACATTTTTTGTCAGTGAAAAAAGGTAGTCGACAAAAAAGTTTCATCCCCAATCGATACTGCAGTAGTATCCCATGGAATTCACAAGCACAATGGGTGTGAGGAATTCCTAAAGTTGTTTCTAAAGCACTGCTTGCAAAAACTATTCAGAGTGATCGTTTATCCACATCCTGCTTAATAACCAAATTGATGACTTCCAACTTTTATTCACACAATTTAGAGTGCGGGTAAATATATTATCCTCTACGGTACAGGTAGCTGCATTATCTAAAAGCTTGTTTTTTTCTCTCTATAGCAAACAGAGTGGGGAAAAACCTGTAATTTGAAAATTGAAACTGCTGGGTTATCTGCATGCTGGGCCAGGCAACACAGTGATAAATGACTTTACTGTTTGCATTGATGTCAGGGTAAGTCACAGACATCCGCAAAGGCTTTCCCTTGCAGAATGTGTCCCTTAAGCAGTCACGGCCTAATCTAGAAACCACAGTGGATAAGAAAGAACACAATGTTACGTTTGATCATTCTCTGTACATCTCCTGAAAGATTCGGAATCATTTTAAAGTCACTGGCTGAGGGTTTCGTGGCTATTAATTAAATATGAAGCTGTGAATAAAATCGAACGACACCTTAAACTTCAGACAATTCAGTATGCCGAATGTGACGCATTACCACTTTATTTACAATTTACAGTTAGCCATTTGTGCTGGATTTCTTCCACGAAATCATCATGGCACAGCAGTGTGCCCTATCTGAATAATGCAATCATTTGGGTTCTGATACACATCACATTTGATGATTGACAGGATGAACATGCACATGAAACAGTATGCTGCTGATCTCATATGCTAGATATGTTTTCAACCTGCACAAGAAGCATTTTATACCTTCATGTCATCTACTGTATGCACTCATTCTCATATTCAATTATACACCTTATGTATTACTGGACTTGAATTTTGATTCGACTGTGCCTTTCCTTTTATTTGACTTGTTCTGTGTTCCATGTTCTACCTCTTCCTGTAATTGCAATGTTGAGAGCTTTCACAAAACAGAAATTCGCCCACTCTTCTATACCTGTAATCATGAGATGTGCATTAACGTTGATTCTGATTGTGATCCTCATTTGGATTCTGGAAATGGTCAAAACTGAAGATTTTACCAAAGCAAAGAAGATAAAGTTGCACGGAGGCTTCATGTTGTCCTCATTGAACTTTGGAGGCGGATAACGGAGCTGTACTGTGCTTGCCAGTTAACGAGTGCACGTTTACGTCCACGCACACACCATGCAACCAGAAGGAGCCTCTGTGCACAGAGTAATTAGCTGCAAGCCTTGTAAATGAGATGCTATAGTTCAACACAGACTGTGGCTGCAGCACATTCTGGAAGCAGCCTGCAGTCTGCAATGCGCTCAGACCTGATGGCACGATGGGCCGGTAGTTCAAAGGTATTCATTTACATTTAAGAGCAGCTCATCAATGATTGTTGTCATCATCATTGCCTCAACATCCTGATAGGGTCACACCGTGTCATCTACCACACAACCAGGGTTTGATTTATTTTTATTTTTTAAAGAAAAAAAGAAAAGGAAAAACAGAGGTGTGTGGAGATTCTTAACCACTTATGTGTTATGTCTTTACTGTACATACTTCTTTGTACGGCAAATAGCGAAAATAGCTGGTCTAACAGGTTGGGGGCTTGTATATCTTACACATTTTGACTAATACATAAATAATAAAGAGCAAGTCAACAGTGATGTTGTCATTGTTTTCTCAGATTCATGCCCGACTTGATCATACTACACAGCGTCACACAAAAGTATCAAAAGTAGCAGAGGTGCAGCACAAAGCGACATGTTTTGAGCTTGCAGATCTGCTATTTTTGTGCTGTTTTTGAATTGTAATCCTGAAAGGTAGCAGTGTTTTACTTAAGTAAAACTACAACTCAGTTTTCAGAAAATTGTAATGGAGTAAACAGCCACTGAGTAGAAGTATAAAGTCCTCAAAAAAATTGAGGTAGGCCTACTGTAGCACATAAGTGCTGTACAGTACTTGAGTAAATGTACTTATGGTAGTTACTTTCCACCGCTGTGCGTCTCATCCTAGGCTGCAGCATCCACCAAGATATGGATGCCAGTGTGTCTGAAGAATGTTGACGTGAGATAGGGGGAAATGGTCGATTGAAGGGAGGACAGACAATGTGCATGTGCGTGTGTGTGTGTGTGTGTGTGTGTGTGTGTGTGTGTGTGTGTGTGTGTGTGTGTGTGTGTGTGTGTGTGTGTGTGTGTGCGTGTGCACGTGTGTGTGTGTGTGTGTGTGTGTGTGTGTGTGTGTGTGTGTGTGTGTGTGCGTGTGTGCGTGTGTGCATGTTTATGTGTGTGCGTGTGTATAGTATTTTCTGTTAGGCACAATAATGTAATCCCATCTCATTACGTATATGTCTTCAGACACTCTCCCCTTCATGTGTGTGTGTGCGCACACGCACATGCACACGCACGCACGCACGAACGCACGCGCACGCAAGCATGCACGCACGCGCGCACACACACACACACACACACACACACACACACACACACACACACACACACACACACACACACACACACACACACACACACACACACACACATGTGCACAACACCTAGTGCAAGTGTGGCTTTGTAAGATCCATGTCCTGTTAAGCCTCATAGGGCTACAAAGCCCAGAGCGTGTCAGGCACCCTTCACTCTATTTGCATCCCAGAATGAGAAACAGGCTTATAGCACAGAGAGCCCAGGAGATGAAAGGAGAAAGGCAGCATTAGAAGATCCATATCTGCTGTGCAAAAGATATTCACCACCACTGCTCAAAAACACGGTGGCTCCTCACAGATACAGCGGCATGATCACACCAGAGCAGCATTAATTATTGATGGGCCGCACGTTTCACTTTGTCAAGCCTTCATTAGAACACGTCTGCAAGGAACATTAGTTATCAGGCAACATTGTTTTACATTTCTGGGGGCCTGGGTCCTCCTCATGGTCTTACAATACATGTTAATATACAACATATCTTCGTTGTCGGGTGGAAACCTTGTATGTCCAAAACCTTCCCTATTTTGGTTATTTTAAAATCTATTTAAAATAGTGAAAATAGCTGATCTATAAGCACACAACGCCTCACATCGCGAAGCAGTGACGATATCATAGCAGTTGGGTGGAAATTGTACTGTGTCCCCGAAAAGGGTTACTTTTCAGGAAATTAAGGAATGAAGTTGTGAACATTGTAGTTATTATTATTTAGTCACAAGCTTTTGTTAATACTTGTCATTGGGTTATATATAAAACCCAGACTAAATTAACCACTTTAACTTTCAATTCACAATATGAACGATTGCCATTTGTTGACTAGGGTTCATCACATTCTGATCTTACACTTTGTAAGTCGCTTTGGATAAGCGTGTCTCTTAAAGTAAGTGCAAATGTAAATTGTTCAGCTCTTTTGTATCTTTTCGCTGTCCTGTTTCTATAGCTTAAGCTTATACTGACATACAGATACTCTTAAATAATATGGTTTGTTTTTATATCAGGACACCATTTGTCTTGAATAAATATGCAATAATTTAATTAAAACACCCTGCACACTCATATATTTCAGTAAATTAATTTAAAATTGGTCACAGAAATGACTTCACTGGCTCCTAGATAAGCAGAGGTTTAGAACAGACTTTGCACCATAATATCCATTATTATTTTAGGGAGTCTGTGGTCAGGCATATTAATGGGTCTATACCCGGGAGGAAGCTTGGTATCACAAGGATCATGCTGACTGACTGATTTGGTTTGAGTCTTCAGAGCCCTCAGGGACAAATGAATAACCTCTAGGATCCTGCAGCATTAGACACGGTGTCAGCACCCTGCTGAGGCTGTTGGAAAACCTTATTCAAAGCACAGAATACAAATAAAGATCAGGCCTATCTCAAGTAATTTACCATAGTTAACCACACCCATAGTCACAATTTTAGGCAGGTCATAAATTGGGAAAATAGCCAAACATTCGACCAGAATAGCCAATGTACAAGCTTGACGTGATCGTGTGCATTGGCTACGTATTTGTGGTATTTGTGGTTTGGAGAGAAAACAAAGTTTGCACCCCTGGGGGAGTCCGGCCCCGAAGTATATAGGGTCATGTGATTAAATTCACCTGAAGTACTCCATACATACAAGTAACTTTCTGGTGCTTGCATGATAATATGTAGGAGCATCAATGTAAGAAATACCTGTTTCGTTTAAAGGCTACAGAGATACTGTGTACCGATCTACATGACAACATCTAAAAGAGGGCCAGCCAACACCCCCCCCCCCCCCCCCCCCCCCCCCCCCCCCCCCACTCACTCACTCAGACAGACATTCGCAAAATTATAGTATAGATAGAGTTTAAGTGGTTAATATGCTTGGCTTGACCAATGAGATGTACCATAGGAATCTGTTTAGAGCTTGCATAAAGCTGCTAGTTACACCATGGTAAACATCCAAAGGCATAAGTTTACAGAGTTCTTCAGTGTAAGATCCTTTTGATTCTTTTTCTATAAGGAGCAAACATTATTCGCCATAGCATTGATTCCAGTTATAGCAGCTGAGTGCACATCACGTACCTGCTTTGAAGGTCATTTAAGGTAGACCTTTATCGATCCCACGGAAGGGGAGTGCAGTTTCAGCTTCACCCAGACGATGGCTGCTCAAATGTCACGGTGAGTGCACGTGGGGCGGAGCAGGTATAGAGTTATGTGTGTTGTTCGGGGACACTTCGACACACACTGGGCGTAGCCGGAGGGCGAACCCATGACCTTCTGATTCACAGGCTGCCTCTCTACCGCTCTGCTACTGCTGCCCTATACGCTGCTCATACACTTTCACTTACAGGAACTAGAGAGCTGTTGAAGCATTTTAATAGCACCATCCCAGTGGCGTCAGTTCAGAAAATTTTAAGGTATGGCAACATGACTGGTGTCTTGCATGCGCGCGAAGGCGCGCATGCAAGACACCAGTCATGTTGCCATACCTTAGCAACAGGCATGATACAGTACATTTAAGTACATTCAATCCCCCCCCGTTTCTACGGTTTCTTGGGCTGGATATGGCAGCCTGGAACGGTTGTTCAAGTGCGGCTAAACTTGGCATGTTCGTAAACGTGCCACAATTAACAATAATGCATTGCACCTGTGCAGCTGACCTGGGAATATTTTGTCAAGTGACTATTTTGTAAACATTTTTGTAGTTATTTTACTGTAATTTAACAACACAATAACCAGAACAGATAGACAAAGAGACATTCATGGATTTATATTTAAAAGT
Source organism: Nannobrachium achirus (assembly GCF_963921795.1). Lineage (NCBI taxonomy): Eukaryota > Metazoa > Chordata > Actinopteri > Myctophiformes > Myctophidae > Nannobrachium > Nannobrachium achirus. The sequence goes on along the minus strand of NC_137816.1, from coordinate 29,093,158 downwards.
AACTTGTATTTCCCCCCCCCCCTGGACCTGGATATGGCAGCTGCACCTGCCATACCCAATTGACGCCCCTGCACCATCCACCAACATTTCCAACAACGTAAACAATTTCATGAATTGTGAAAATAACTGATGAAGTTCAGAACGCATCACATGTGAACGTGTAGGTCAGCTATTTGTCATTTGACAAAGTGGCTTAACTGGTTAACAAAATCTTGTACTATTCATATCCAGCATGAAAATGCTTATCATCACCACATGGTACACAGTGATATCAGTTATGTAACATATACAGTAAGAATAGAATTATCAACTCATTGCTTCACACTAAACAATTAATGCAGGAGGCCACCTTGGGCTACATCACTGACTCACTGACTCATACTCAACAGCTGCTTGAGAGCTATATTTTAATTGCTGAAATGATCGTGATGCGATTTTTAAAAGTGAATAAAAACGGTTTTGGACATACAAGCTTTCCACCCAACAGCGACATGCTTTGCTGTTAATTCAATTTGCACATTTAACGGTAGAATTGTGGTGGATCATCTATTCAACTCATTCAAACTGCAGTATAGGTATCAGTCATTACATCTTCCTTTTACTAGGTTTTCTAAATCTGTATTGGTGTGTATGTACTTGAATCCTTAACTCTTCCTTTCATTGTTTATACAAATTGGAAATCTATTCTATGCTGTTCATTTGAAGCCTGTAATTTAATTTGGTAACAGAATGTTTACATGATCTAATTAGCTACATTAACGACATCGGCTGACAAATCCATTGATGTTCCACCAGCATCCATATTCCGTTTTAATCAGATCTACAAGATCCAGTTGTAACTCAGCTCAAGATATTTTGAAAATTACAAGATGGGCTGTCATTGCTTGAATTTGCTTTGCACCTTCCTTATACTACCTGGACAATGAACTTTACTGATTTTGGTGACCCCCATGGTCTTTCCTTTAGCGCCACCTTTAGATGAAAGCAAACAGTTGCACTATACTGTATCTCAAAATAGAATTTCAAATTTCATTGCCATGAAACTTGCTGAGAGCATTCATATTAACCACCATACCTAACCCTAACCTTAACCTCAGTGAGGGAACATAGGGCTGAGGGAGCTTGAGCATGACCCCCTGGCTGAAGGATGAACCCTAACCATCTGAGAGACTGTGTGGGAGCGTGTCGACATACCGGTAGCATCTGTTTCGACGGTTCATCCTTTCGACACCTCCTGCCGACTCCCTTAGTCGAAATGCTGGGACGTAGGAATAGCGAGATTTCCCCGACTGTGTGCCGTTTCCTCTTGCACCACCCTCAAGCCAAATGTCAACACTGCACACAAGATATAGGAAGATCGCTGTTGATGTTGGTCAACCCATATGGCCTTTCCTCTAGCTCCACCTTGAGCCCAAAAGTCCGTTTGGGGGGAGGGAGGGATGTTAGCAGTGCTTCAAACCCATCAATCAATTTGAAGAAATGTATTTTAAATTATTTAAAGACCTAGTGCCATGATTGTTGTAATTTTGTTTCCAGTTTCTTTTCAATCGTCTACAGTATACTGACAATACAATAGTGAGACCAAACAATGTGAAAAAAATAAAACATAAAAAATCCTTTCCATTTCACATTTTACATTTTCTTTCTGTCCAGTGGTGAATCACGACAGAGAGGGACTGTGACTTCTCATATTCCTGACGGCTGAAATCTGATCCCGACCCCAATTTTGGGCTGTCAAAGTGATATCCAAACATGAAGCATTTTGATGGCAGCCTGTAACTTCAAAACCTGCTCTGTGTGAAGAAATCTGGACAAAAATGGTTTTGTCTGTGTTGGAAGAATGGGTCGAGAGTTCAGTTCAATTCAGTTCATCCAATTTTGCCTGCAGCCAGTGATCGACTTTCCAGGAAATGGAAAGTAGACGTATAGTTAAGCCAGTGTGGGACTTGAATACAGTACGTAATCTATCTAAAGCATGACTTGTTTCAGTTTAGTTACACCAGCATTGTTTTTTGTGAAGGAGGGTTTGCATTTAGTGTTTAACCATCAAACATGTTGTTTAACCCCTTACCATGTGTTTAACCACTTGAACCCTAGTATAGATATTTGGCCGGGGTCCCCCTGGGCTCAATACTCTCCCACTACACCAAATCCCGTCGCTGAAAATAGCCGATCTACACGCAATGCATTGTGACACATTGTAAGCTCGTAGCTCTGCTATTTTCACCAAATGTTCATCCCCGAATATGCACAATAGGTTTCATGAGGTTAAAAGGATCACTGTCTCCTGACAGACTGTATAGGATGAGAAGTTACACTACTTGAAATCTGTGTGTTTGTGTTGGCCACAGGCGGGCGAATGTGTTCAGGAGGATTGGCACTGTGCAATAGCAACCTGTAGGGCTACTTTTCCTCTCATGCATGCACTGTAGAGTGCTCAGTCATTTGCATATAACAAAGGAGATGTGAGACGGAGATTGAAATGCTTTGCTTTGGGAGCAGTGGGAGTGACTATGATCAGCCTGAGTCTGAGAGGCCCTGAAGGGCGCATGGCTGACTGCCGTTAAGACGCAAGAAACAACTACAGGGTAATAATGCGACTAATGTGCCATTGAATGTGTGAATGCACAAGCACACAGTTACAGTAGCATTTCCCAAAAGCCACATTAGTGTGCCTCGGCAAGCAATACAATTCCATGTTAGGAACTTGTTGAAGGAACTCTTTGAGCTGCCATGGCCTTTGCTGCATCTTGCCCGAATGTATTGGCTTTTTTTTCTTTTTTCATTCAGCTTTCTCACAGAAACTACTATCTACAATCTGTCCTTTTTCTTCTCTGACAATTAAAACTCCGCACACATGCGGTCCAGCAGGAGTCATTACCGTGAATCCAGTCTAGCTTGCTAAACTAAACGGCCTGACAGCTCTGGGCTGTCTGGAAGCAGCCTCAGCTGGGATGAAAGAGCGCTGGAGGCAAGCTGTCTCTTTGAAACTCTTTTAGACAAAACTTCTCTCTCTCTCTCTCTCTCTCTCTCTCTCTCTCTCTCTCTCTCTCTCTCTCTCTCTCTCTCTCTCTCTCTCTCTCCGTCTCTCTCTCTCAGATTTTCCAAGATCACAAATAGTGTCTGTGCGTGCGTGCGTTGATTTTCCAAGATCACAAATAGTGTCTGTGTGTGCGTGCGTGCGTGCGTGCGTGCGTGCGTGCGTGCGTGCGTGCATGCGTGCGTGTGATCAAAGTATTACAGTGTCACACAAAAGCATCAAGAGTATCTGATCCACAAGTGTCGCGTTCGGAGCTTGTATAGATTTGCTACTTTTGCTAGTTTTGAATCATGAAAAGTCAGTTTTAGACACCATGAGGTTTCCATCCAACTGAGACAATAATATATCAGCTGCTTATACATTCCAGTGGACCTGGAAGATATCAGCACTGAAGGCTCTTGCACTTGCTTGCTCATTACTGTGTTTGTGTGTTTTACAATCGCTGGGAGTGAAGTTAGTATAGGCTGGGCTATATGTTGAAATAATAAAACCACTCTTGCTTGGCACTGGGCCAAGTTCCAAGTTGTTGGTTTTTTTTTTGTTTAGATTTTTTCTCTGAGATGTAATTTCACATGTGAATAGATACAGATAGTGGTCCCCCGCAAAACAGTATACCAAGCATATGGATCCAAAGCTTGTCCATTATGCTGCATTCACACTGGCAGATACAAAGATATAAAGCTACACCGCATGTTTGTAGTTTTGTATCTTTGTAGCTGAAGTTGAAGCCAGCTCAATTTCTTTGCAGCTTTGTAGCTGTTGTTGCTTTTGTAGCAGCTACAAACGTCTGATGTATCTTTGTATCTCCATGTGGCTGGCGTGAAGAAGGCTCTAAATAATCGTGCCCTTTCCAACCACATTTTGGTTGAAAAATCTAACAAAATCTGATAGATGTCTAAGCAATAAGAGCTGAAGTTCCTTTCCTTTGCAGAAATTACATATTGTCACTGTTGGACAGAAACCTCTTATCTCCATGTTTCAAATTTGTTAAATGTTCCTTCCATTTGTTAAAAGCATCCTTTAGGAATACAACCAAAGCATCTCTGTATTTGTTTAAACAATCAAAGTGTGGTGCAGGGACCCTTGAGGGGATTCCAAATGGGCCGTTACGGGTCCAATTTGTTCCATATGGTACACTCTCTGAGTTATGGGGGTCCATGAAATTAAAAAGGTTTGAGAACCACTGGTTTAAAACATATGACAATTTCCTGTGGGAAGGTTATCCAAGTGTTTGCAAAATAGGCATATTAGGCCTATTACAGCTAGATTATCAACTGTGAAGGACACAGACAAGGTCATCATCACAAAATAAACACAATCATTTGTATATGTCTGGTTTGTGTTCATTGTCAAAGAAACACTGCCTTCTCGAGGTCAATATTTATTAATGTTCAAAATTAAACTCATTTGCAGTGTCGTTGAGTAATATTAATGCAATTCAACAACAACAATGTTGGAAATGAGCTAGTGGTTCTGAAAGTTTTATGTTTTTATTTAGGACCCCCATAACTCAAATGGAACAAATGGAACAGATTGGTTTCATTTGTACACTCTGAGACTGAGTTACAGACCTGTAAGGCTCGATTTGAAACCCCCTCGGGGTTCCTTGAGGGTCTTTGGACCCCACTTTGTGTCATGTGACACTTAATCGAACAAATCAGTTTAATCGCTTTTTATATCAAAATACGAATCTATTAAACAAATACAGAAAATTGCAGTTTTAGAAATTCACACCGTGTCACATTGCTACTTTGTTGTACACAACACTGTTGTACAATGGAGTATAAAATAGGATTTAAGAGGTTAGACTAATTAACCTTGCCCAAATTTGCAGGAGTGGCCATACAAACAGACACCAATTGACCAATGACAGTCCGGACAGACACGGGACAAACCGTTCAAAAATAAAAAAGAAAGAAAGTTGTAGAGATACCTGTAGCCTGCAGGCAGTATGCATATTTGGTGCCAATCAGTCTTGAAAGATTATCTCTTGACAGTTGACACACATTTTGAATTTTGAAAATTTAAAGAGAAATTAGACTATCACACATTACCACAATAAACAGGGTCCTCTATGTCTTGATTGGGGATATATTCTCAAAATGATCGCAGTGATTCTCAATGTCGGGCCTGGGGACCATGAGGTGGCCAAATAAATTGACAATTACCGCCCCCTAACTCCTAGTGTCCAAATGGAACCAAAAGGATATATGCATAGAGTATCCACTGTAGTGGTTTTACCGTGTATATTGGCCTAATACTTATCAAACTGGGGATCCTTGAAGTGAAAAAGGTCTGAGAATGTTTCTTGACCACTGTCTGTGGTCAAAAAAGGATGAAGAACTTGCCATATTTCTTCCCAGCATCTCCTGGTTTTTCTCATATTCTTTGAATACTGTCCAAACTATTTTCATCACCTTTATTGGACTGTTTTGTGTTGTTCTCTCATCTTGTTTACCTCAACACATCAGGAATCCTTTTTTCCTTTTCCATTTCAGAAAAAGTAATTGTAGCTAAAGGCATGAGGAAAGATGGTGTATGGTATACATGAACAATGTGTGTGTGTGTGTGTGTGTGTGTGTGTGTGTGTGTGTGTGTGTGTGTGTGTGTGTGTGTGTGTGTGTGTGTGTGTGTGTGTGTGTGTGTGTGTGTGTGCGCGCGCACACACGTGCGTGCGTGCATGTGTACGTTGAGGGCGCGTGCGTACATGCATGCATGTGTGCACGCATGTGTGTGTGTTTGTGCATATTTACGGGTTTACTAGTCTAAATTGAGAATGTGAATGATGGTGAAGGAGACAGCGTGTCAGTGTGTGTCCTGTTGGATTGTCCTCTGCGGACGTCTCACATAAAGGTCCCTGCAATCTAACAGACAAAAGAGAGAATTAAGTCAGAGGCATCAAGGCAAGTTGACATTCAAGCACAATAACAAGATGAATGCAGAGAGAAAGGGGAGTGGCATGATATTTGAGCTTGTCACCTGATATCAAATCAACGGGCGTCCACCTTTAACCACTTAAACACTTTATACCCCATTGACCGGGATCCCACAGGGGTCTGTCTTTGGCCCCCTAATTTCTTCTTTATTTTTGGGCAGTGCTAACCCCTCCTACATCTGGCTTTGTCTGTTTGTACGTATGTCCCACCCCATCCCATATTGGCCAAGCTTCACAGGACGCTTAATGAAATTAACTCCTAAATAGCACAACTCACTTCACAATGGGTGTGATATATATTTTTTGAGCGGCGTTAGGGCCGATGCATACTCCATTTTTAGAGCTGAGTTTAAATCGGTTTTGTCCTGGGTGTCACAACATCTCGGCAGCACTGAACAGCCGACTTTACAGCTCCCCAAACCTCTGAATGACGTTCGGCTCTCAAAGTGAACTATGCATCGGCCCTTAACCGTTCAAAATGTGGCTTTGTGTTTTCACCATTACATAACTCTGAGAGTGTAAATGGAACCAAATGGACCCGTAAGGTTCCATTTTGTTCCATTGTACTCTCTCAGCGTTACAGACCTGTAAGGGTCCATTTGGACAACTTCGAGGAACCCTGAGAGTCCCTGGACTTGAACTACTGGTCAACACCAAATCTTTCACTAAACGATCAGAAAATGCTGTGTTGAGGTGCATTGTGCACATGCAGATTGGCTATTTTCGCATATGACGCAAGGGTTAATATTTGACTTGATTGGATTTTACCTTACTGTGCCCTTGAGAAAATGTGTCCTCAGCTTTTAACCCATCTTAAGGAGCAGTGAGCAGCAACCGTGCAGACGAGACCATCTTACCTTGGTCAAGGGCACTGGCAGGAGTACTACTACAGTAGCATGCATGTCTTTGGGTTCAAGTGGTTACCTATATCCACCTCTCTTCTGTCATTCCAACCCCCCCCCCTCCCAATCTGCCACTGTATCCTCTCTCTCCCATCACAGTCAGTTTATCTGACCTTTGCTTGAGGGAGTGCAGTGCAGGTAGGGTTTTCATATAGATTGAATCAGCCGTACCACAGAAACCCATTTGGAAGCATTTCACAGCTGAGATAGTGTGCCATTAGCTCGCCAGCTTCTCTTTGCCTGCTTGCATGGTGCCTGCATGGGCTGGGGGAATTTACGTTTGCTCCGTCAAGACGAATCATCCGCAGAAATGCGGCGCCACCGTTAAATCCCCTCCGCTGACCATGGGCCCATGTCTACCCCCCCACCGTCCGTCTCCACAACGGTCTCCTGGTAATGACGGTAGCGGGAATCAATTGCCGCAAGCCACATTCTGGAGCTGTGATCCCTTAAACCTCCCATATTGAAAATGCAAATATTGCTCAGACAATATAATGGAGAGAGTGCTTGCATGAAGCACAGTAGTGGTGGGTAGCTTTGGAAAACCTTGAGCCAACCTTGCTGATAGAGACGGATAAAGCACTTAAATCTCAAGACTGAAACTTTCTGTACCATTTCACCTGACAGATTGCGATTACAGCCTCTATTATATATAATATATACTGTAGATGTACCGTATGTATGTAGCCTATGTATGTACAGTATAATGTGTATATATATATATATATATATATATATATATATATATACCGGTATATACTGTATATATTGTATATACTGTATACTGTATATGCTTTATCCCTCTATGGCTTGTGGGTTTTCTTTGGGGTTTTTTCCTCTTTTCTCCTTTTCCTCTACTTTTGAAAGACATAATCTTCTCAGCGGATTGCAGAAAACAGTGAAGCGGCAATGATTAGGGAGCCGTTGTGGTTCTGTTCCGGTGCCGTGAGCAGAGGCAATGGGAGGGGAGCTAGCAAGACGCCTGGGTGACTGAATGAGGTCATAATGAAGGGCCACAGGTAGCGGCCCTGAGCAAGTCAGCTGAATGATGTGAAACAGCCCCTGGACTCCGGCAGGACACAAAGGCTTGCCTGCACGTCTGCAAAGCCCACTGCTCTGGAATGAATGCATATGAAATGGCCCCCTCAATGCAGTTTGATTTGAGCTAATTTGCCTAATCAAATGTGATTATCAAAGATGCACGAGAGAGTTTCATGTGTGTGGAATTTGTAAAACCCTATAATTCTACGTCTCTAGTTTCCCCGGTTCTCCAATGGCAGTTCCCCCCCTTGCTTGTCTATTCTGAGCCTGCAGATGCACTTAGAGAGTCATTACAATCAGCCTGAGGTGCAATGCAGTCATGTAACAGAAATGGTGTGTAATGAAAGGGAATGATGAGCCGTTTATTTCCTATGATGAATTTCATGCATAAGCCTTTGCCCCAGCAATTAATGTTTATCAAGCTCTATGATGAACTTTGTATGCCTTAATCATTTTTGTTTTACTAAATCAGATTGAAATTTTAGTTTTAGGTCTAAATAATAATAATAACTAGAAAGATGCAATTGAAATTGCAAGTGTGGTTGCCGTGATACGAGTCAACTTGCAAATAAATGTCTCTGTATCCGTCAGTCCATGTCCCTATTTGAGCGTGTGTGCTAAACCATTCCGTCCTTGTTCCTTTTATGCCCATATATGGAGATCCCTGATGTCATCAATATTAAGCCTGGGGGCGCGACGTTGGTGTAGTGGTTAGTGCATATGCCCTTCATGCGGAAGGTTGAGTGGTTCAAACCCTGCCTAAGCCGACGTCAGCAAGGGGGAGAAGACGACAGCCACCTCATGGCCTCCCCTAAGTAACAAGAAATCTTGTGAAATATAATGTTGTCAACCAACATCAAGGATGATGATACAAGAAAGAAGAAAATGCCCATATATGGACATACTGTGTCAGTAGGTCTCATCAGTGATCGAGTTATGCCCACAGAGCTATGGGAGCCCTATTCTGGCGGCGCCGAAGGCGCCGCCAGAATAGGGCTCCCATAGCTCTGGGGGCCTTTCGCCGCCGCCAAAGGCGGCGGCGAAAAAAAATCGCGGATAATCGCGGATATAAAGTCGCCTAAAACGGGTACTTTCCTATATTAAATCATATTAAATCGGGTATTTCGCGGATATAAAGTCGGCTAAAACGGGTATTTCCTATATTAAATCATATTTTTCCTTTCACAATATTAATTCGGGCTTCACATTGGCTATGTTGACAACTCCAGGCAGTCTTTTCTGTTCATATTAACTCACCATTATTGCTCAGCCTCCAGTTCCCAATTCCTCCATCTGATGATCTGAGCTCTGAGCCATCCAGCCAAAAGTTCCCGTTCTGGTAGCATAAAGTCGGCTAAAATGGGTATTTTTCTTTCTCAAAACAAGGCGGGTCGGGTTCATATTTATTTACTAAAAAAAACATTGTCACGGGCACAGGCACACTAAGGCTACAGTCTTGCTAAGACAGCGTTGTTTTGTTTGGTTGTTTGTTGCTGTCCGGCGTGTCCGCCTTCCTTTGCCGTCCGGGCCGTGGCTAGAACAAACACTCGAGGCAGTGGTTCCTAGCTTACCCCATGCCCAGGCCATGGCGAGACCACGCAGCTGGGTAGGTCTGCATCCA
>NC_137816.1:29048619-29081119 GCF_963921795.1 Nannobrachium achirus | reverse complement strand
CAAAAACCTCAGTCAACAAACAAAGTGGTCTAATAGGAATTAGAGTGTTACGAAAACAAGTTGCAACTGGTACTTTATTGAGGTAGAAATATTTTCTGTTTTCCAATTGAACAGTTTTCAGTGTGAAGCCCAAGGCCAGCTTAGTCCATGTTCACACATGTTCTTGCCCCGAGCTTATAAGCCCCAGGCTAGGTTGGTCATCCACAATTCTACAGTTAAACACTGGCCCCTTTTCATGCTAGCCATTTAACCACATGAACCATAGCATCCCTATTCTGGAGACAACATTAATGTGATCACTTTGTTTTCTTTAAAGATATGACAACTTCATTATGCTTATGTGTTTAAGATTAGTATGCATAAGTGTTGTGCTGTGTTGTGCTGTACTTCGCTGGTGTTTAATAGGCCAAGGCTACTTGCTATATATTCATATGGATTGATGGTCCATTTGATTCCTTTTTTGTCGCTGCATCATTTTGCTTATTGACTACGTGACTTATATTTTATAACAGCAAATATAACGTTGTTATATTCTATGTACAGTAAGGACATTAAGAGTGACCCTCTGTATACTGCATAAAAAATGTATGCCTCTTTGCTGATCATTGTCTGGCGCCAGCACTGCATAGCCTACTGTAGCTACGGTATGTTGCAAAACTGTATTTCAACTCACTTATTAGTACTGTATTATAGGTTTATTATGACATGGCAATAGGTTTTAGTTTGACGGACCAGATTGGCTTTAATGGCTTGCTTCCGCTGCACAATCATAGATAGTCGTTGGACAGGGACATAAGTCGGCTTTTAAAGTCCTCTGTTATGGACATTCATGAAGACAAATGGAGCTCTTCCTCAAAATGTTAGCCCTGTCTTCTTTGGTGGATTTTTGGCTCTGCCGTTAGACTTTTTGTTTGCATTTTAATTGTGATCTGTGAATTGTTTGTATTGTTTTAATATGATTGTTGACTTGTTTTAGCCTATTTCGCCTCTAACTCAAAAGGCCTGTCCATTTGCCAGGCCGCAGTTGTAAATACGAATTTTAAGTATCAAAAATAGCCAATAACGCGGCACCACGTTATACTTGTTTTGAATAATTTTGCATAATTTGTCCAAAAATAGGGATGCCATGTTAATGTTGATAACATACATTTGTGTAATGTATATATTTGTAAAATGATCAAACATAAATACCAAACATTTCAGACAGTCTACTGTACATTTCAGTCTGACCATGTATATGTACCGGTATATGAAAATGAATGACCGGAGGGGGATATCAATAGCAGCATCTGATCCCTCCGCCCCAAGCAAATTGAACCCTGACCATAGCAGACAAGAAAATAGCAAATGCAGAACTGTGAATTACACTGTATCACCAACCATTTTTTCAGTCATAATCATACAGTGTGCATTGTCCAAATCCACTCGCTCTCAATTGGCTCACTGTCTATTCTTCTCTTTTACCAAAACTTGGATGCATAAAATCAGCCTGACACTTCATTCGAGAGTGACTCTAATAATTGAGAATGCAGCCCACCCTATTCATAGCAGATGACAAGAACAGGATCTCACTGGTTAGACTGTCATTGTGAGGACAATAAAATTACACCTCTCAGCTGAAGACGTGACAGTCTAATGCTTTTGTGATAATTCACATTATGCTGAGGAGGTGAAGTGAAAACATTGGAACTCCATTTCTTTGCCTGTATTCATGGACAGCGTTTGGAAATTGGATCCCATGTAGATCTTTGTCAGGTCATAGTCTCAGTTACAGCAGTGGTTCCCAAAGCTGGGGGTCGAGGGATTATTTGGGGAGGGAGGGGGTCCCCAGATGATTAGCTGAATGTGCCACATTGTTTTCTCACAGTAAACAAACCAACAACATACAGTATAAGTGTATATAGGGTATTTGCACATTTCTAAAGTTACAATTTAATGATTTTTAAGACCTGACCTCTTAAATACCAAATTGGCTCTTTTCCACAATATTTATCCGTGCGAAATTTTACAAACCATGTAATGCCTACAATTCCAAGGGCTTGACAGGGTGGGGAGTGCCCAGTTCATATTATGATTATTTTGGGGGTCACAGCCTGAAACGTATTGAACCCTTGATGTCCACATGGTACAGGTACAGTAAGCATCAAATATGGGATTTGAGCCACAAATTGAGATTCCCATTTCCCTCAATGGCCCGACCGCATAATGTGCATGGCAACTATTTTTACTCTTCTATTAGAGAAAAAAATATGTAGCGCCACTACAGTCACCATGGCTATTCACCTGCTAGCAACATTACATTCCTAACTGAATTGCCACTTACAGTGCAGTAATGTGACTTTTACACATAGAAACAAATGGGACCTATTATGGATGTATAATATATAATTACCACCAGGTCTTATATCTCAATAATAATAATACATCGGACTTATATAGCGCTTTTCATGGTACCCTAAGTCGCTTTACAAAACAAATAAAAACAACTTTATTATGACAATAATTTAAAAAGCTAAGAAGAAAATTAGCAGGGACACGGAACAGAATAAAATAGCGGAGAGGGAGAGTAGAGTTAGGTGGGGAAAACACGTCTAAAGAGGTGGGTTTTGAGGGAGGATTTAAACACGGCAAGGGTGGGGGCGGCTTTTATGTGAGGTGGGAGTGGGTTCCAGAGGGTGGGGGCAGCAACTGAGAAAGCCCTGTCAACCCACGTGTGTTTTTCTTTTTTCTTTTTTTTTATGGGTAAATTCCAGGAGGTTTGGCATTGCCAGACCTGAGGGGACGGGAGGGAACATGAGGTTTGATGAGGTCAGAGAGATAGCAGGGATCCTGGTTGTTGAGGGCCTTGTAGGTGGTGATCAGTAATTTGAAATCAATTCTGTATTTTACTGGAAGCCAATGGAGGTCGTGGAGAACTGGGGTGATGTGGTCTCTTGATCGTGTTTTGGTGAGGAGGCAGGCAGCAAGGGCGAGCTCCCAGAGCGTCCTCTACCGCAGACGCGTCCACCTCAGGCGGGCTGCAGAGTTTTGCACATATTGAAGTTTTTTTGAGGACTTTGGAGGTGTGTGCATCGTAGAGGAGGCTATTGCAGTAGTTGAGTCTGGATGTGATCTTAACAAGTTACGTTCAATGTGTGAGGTGTTGTATGCTTGTAGATCAGATATTTGCGCAGCACAAGCGAAAGCGAAAGTAAAGCGGGAATAACAGTGTGCTTGGAGTTAACTTCTAAACTTCCGGGGAAAAAAATGCTGTAAAAACCTTGATTTAATTTGATTTTGTTGGATTAATGCAGGAATAAGCTTTTGAAATGCCACCTAAAGTGGAACATGAGTCTTTCGGATTGGATGGATTGATACAATTAAGCCAGGGTGAGTTGGGGCCGGGTTCTGCAACGCCACAGAAAACTGAAACATTCAATAAACATGCAATTTAGTAGTTTTGTGATGTTGGGAATGGAAGAATCCCACACTGGTAAACTCACCCAAGCTCTGTATAAACAAATTCAAGAATACTTATATAATCAATTTCAGAGTTAACGGTAAAAGGGTTCCAGAGTCCACAGACCATTGCAAATATAGCTGGTTTAGAATTTTATACATTCACAATGTACATTCATAGGCAAATTTGATACAACGTACAGTCAATAATGTATGTACCTAAAATAGTACCTTCCTCCATGTCATGTTGTGTTGACTTCTGGACAGCTGCTTTTTCATCAGTTTCATCAAGATAACTTTTCTCATGTTAAGTATAATATATATATAGGCTATATATATATATATATATATATATATATATATATATATATATATATATATATATATATATATATATATTATAGCCTATATATATATATATATATATATATATATATATATATATATATATATATATATATATATATATATATATATATATATATACATATATATGGAATGGTATTTAAATATTTGAAGTTGTCCCTTATCTGTTGTCCTGCCTTTAATCCAGATGATACTGGCTCAATAACTCAACCTCTGCCTTGATCCGATACTGGGGCCTCTATTGTAGCAGGACATGAGGGTGGAGGGGGTTCACGCTGGCCCGATGAGTAATACCAAAGACATTTTAAAAATAGCTTCCACACCCTCGTGCCTTGGCGCTCGACATTACAGAGATGGATTGGGGTAATAGCAGAGGTTACTGCACCCGGGCACTGTCCCTAGGAGACAGCTGGGCTGGGCTCCAGACACTATACAGAAGAAAGGAGAATGTGTGTCTCAAGAAGGAACAGACCAGGCTATACCACAGAATGTCACGCAAAAGATTCAGAGATCGATTCTAGCTCGCAGCTACAGTATATACTGTTTAGACTATACTGTACCGTAATCAGTGCTGTAAATTATGGGATAAGGGTTAGTGCCATACCACCGGTCGCAAACAACATTTGTTTGTAGGGGGAAACAACTAAACTAAAATAAACAACACCTGGCAGGCTGGCAGTCCTATTTTGGTTCAAAAAATATGCATCTTCACCCCTCAAAAATTGATAATCACTGATAATAGCATTTTGTATTTTGTATTTTTTTTTTGTTTCAATAAAATAAATTAATTCATGGGGCTTAAGTGGCTAAAAAGTGAGTTCATAATCATCTACAATCCACACCCATAGAAAGATATTGTATTGATTGGGGGGCAAGAATATATATTATGTAATGTTCTTTGATCATTGTGAATTTTCTTTTTCAGAAAGAAAAAAACAAACTGCCAACTGCCAAAGCAGAAATAACCACAGCAACATGGTAGTATGGAGCCTTCGATCTCTCCATACTACAAAAGGAAAAATTCATGATCTAATATATGCATAATTTGACATCACAACATTCTCATTAAGCATGTGACTTACAAGAGGGCTTACTGTGCTGTAATCTTTAGAACCTATACAGTGCATTAATAAAACATCCTCGGAGTGCATGCACCAAAGACACCAACCTACTGTACTCAATATTATTGGATCAAAATATGGTTTGCCATCCCTTCTTTCTTTCATCTCTCCTTTGAACTGTCCATCAGCAGACCTACAAAAATGAAAAGAAATAATAACTGATGATATAGGGGGAAGAAGGAAAAGTAAAAACTAACTTATCGTGAAGTAAAGCACACACAAAGTAAAATGTTCACACACTGCAGTACATAGCCTGCCCTGCCCTACACTTACGTATAGCTTATGAGGTTCAGTATACCCAACTGTTGCCCAAACGTAAAGGCTGGTGCAGAAAGCTTCAATTACAGCATAATCATACTCTTGAGAAGATCTTCATTACTTTCTGAAGAAAAAAAGCAAATGTTAGCAGCAGATCTTGCAAGGGGTGGGGGCGGGGGATCAATACCTGTGGATGCTGCTACTGTATCAGCTCATCCGACAAATCCAATTCAATTATCAGCTAGCCAAGGAGAAAAACAGATCTATCCAGGGCTTTGAGGACTCCGAAGAGGCTCTTTACTTTGAAGAGAAAGGGCTAAGACAGGGTAGAATGCGAATTCTCCTTCTTCACCCCGAGAATTGATTTGAAGATATATCTGCAGCTCCCAGAGCTGAGGTTTCGATTTGGGAATGGGGGACGGGGATGGGGGGGGGGGACTGAGAGGCATAGACGTGATCTGTGACAGTAGCCGCTGTAATACCACCATTTTTCCTCTTTTGTCTGATGGTTTCAGGAAGAGTACAATGGCTGTTCGAATATTGAATATGGTCTCTCACAGCTTTGTTAATGTCAGACTGACAAATTGAGCCATTTCTCTGCTTTTGATTGATGCTTCACCTGCAAAATGCAATCTAAAGTACACCTCTTCCTTCACAGACAAAATTACATTTGAATTGAATACGCATACTGTACTGTGCTGTGAAAAATTGTCATAACTTTGAACTGAAGCCCAGGCGAAGAGAACATAATGACTCCTATTTTAACTTCCTGCAGCCTATATCTGTTTTAGGATTGATTTTAAGATTTTACTGATTACTTTTAAGGCACTTCATGGCCTGGTCCTAATTACATTTTAGAGTTATTAACCCCTGGAGAGCCTGTGTGCAGCCTGAGGTCCTCAGCTGGTTGTTGGAGTCCAGGCTGAAGATAAATGGTGACTGTGTGTCTTTGCTGTCAGGGCTTCTCCACTCTGGAACGACCTGCCTGAGGACCTCCGCCTGATAAATCATTGTCTTCGTTTAAATCACTTTTTAAAACTTACTTTCAATCGAATTGGCATTTCCAAGTAAAATGTCTTAAATATTATTTTTTGATTAAATGTCTTAAATGTAAATTTCTCACGCTCTGTACAGTGTACACCTTATATGTTTTGTTTTAGTTTTTTTCTGAATGTGCGGAGTGCGGACCACAAGATCATGGGTTAGATCCCGGGCACCACCGACGTATGAGTACCATGGCTTGGTTGCAGCAAGTCGTGCGATGTACTTGGAGCTGATGGTAGGTGTGCCGCTCCACCTCAACACTCCATGTCGCAGGGGTCTTGCCAATTGTAGCGGGGTAGACTCCTGCGTTCTCTGCTGATACAGACAATTTTACTCAATTAGCCAATTAGTCCACATATTGCACAAAAAAGGCACCTGTAGTTTTATAATTTATTCATGGATAACAACAATGATATCATTGCGTAATTCAAGCAATGTGCAGTTGTATCACTTATAACTTTTATGTGTCTGCAACTGTACTGACGTAAAGGGGATAACGTTTGTTCAATTTTCAATTACCAGAGCCGTCAGAAAACATAATTACAGACATGACAATGCACTCATGAAAGACAAGCAACAATGGCTCAACACCCTAGCAAATGAAGTCATGCAACCACAGCACTCTCTTTAAAACTCCTTCAACAGCTCCAGTGAAGCACTGGGGGGGTCCCAGATTCAGACACCAGGGGAACAACTCCAAGCCCTGGAGTGAACACTTACTTATCATGACCTCAACCACCCACCCCCACCTCCCACTCACCTCTTTGATGAATTTTCCTCCTCCTCTGTGGGAGACGTTTCCATTTCATCAGAGCCCCCACTGAGGCTGAAACTCAGAAAGTGCTGAACAGAGTCCAACCTGGCCGAGCATTCAGATTCTGACAACATCCTCCTGAACTGAACTGTCAAAGGAGGGCAGGCGCTGCTGGTCACCTGACAATGTCATCTCATCATGGCTGTTTGGTGGACCATGAAAAGCCCAAAAGATAGGCTCCTGGGGGTCATTCTGTTATGGAAGACGGGCCCCAAGGAAAAGTGTGATGACGACAGAGGCATCACTCTACTCAGTAGTGTCCCAGGAAAGGTTCCTCTGCCACCTCATCCTTGCATGTATTCACCCTGAAGCAGAGATGCAAGCAAAGTGGCTTCACACATGACCGCATCCTGACCCTCACCCTGGCTGAAAAGAGAAGGGAATTTAAAAAAGCCCAGTTATTTGACCTAAAACAGCCAATTGACAGTACTGACAGAATAGCTCTGTCTGTGGAAGGTCCTCAGGCTCCTGGGAGCTCCAGAGAAGATGACTGACATCCTAAAAGGCCATGTCCACAGAAAGCTTTTTTTTTTTTTTTTTTAGCTGCCATGCACTTCTGGGGTAGCGATCCTCTCTCCACACTGAGTCTTGCACTCTTGGCGTCCACTGTTTTTTGATGGATCGCCCCGGGGTGACTCGGGTAGAAAGTAGTTACACTTTTTTAAGGGGGTGCTGCTCATACATTTTTCGACAAATAATCAAATCAAGGAGAGGCAGGACAAATTGGAAATTGTCTTCTAGCCCCCCTTACACTTCTTTCCCTTTGTGGAAAATCAACAGAAATGAGTGATTGATAATGGCTGTCTGGCAACCCAAACATTTACAACCTGACATTGAAGCGTTGCCATGCAACCAGGAGATGTCCATGTTTACCGTTAGGCTATAGGCTATTAATGCTAACAACACAGATGACACAAAGTTCAAGCACAGCAACAGTTGCTACTGTAGGTTAGAACACTGCTCAGTGTGTAGAAACACTCTGGTATACAAGTGCTCTGCCCCAACAAGGCCACTGACTCTGCTCTACAGTACATGCATTGTCTCATGTGCCCGTGTTTATGAATATATCTCCCCCACTATCAACGTCAACGGTGGTGTAAGGCGTTCTGGCAGCCACCATCTTCATCTTCATTACAAATCTATCGAATACATAATGAGCAGACATGTTGCCAGAAGCTGCAGAATTAGATATGAGAGACATACCTTCTCTGCTCTTGACTATGCTTCATGTTTTAGATTTCATGTATCTGCTTTTGATGTTTGTCGATGTAAGGTTTTTAATATGTTGTTGTTGTTGTTGTTCTTTTTAAATATATTGGGGCGTTTAGCCTTTATTGACAGTGACAGTGTAGAGAGACATGGGAGAGAGAAGGGGGATGACGTCAAAGGATCTGGCTGGCCAGGAATCAAACCCTGGACTGATCAGAGCAATGGACACATGTGGTGTGTGGCTTTAGGGTCGCCGCAAGGTTTTTATTATGTTTTATGTTTGAGTGAGGGGTGCACATTCTGTCCCACTGCCAATTTGTGAAGCCAACAGGTTGGGTTGGCCAACCATGGAAGCCTGTGATTTTACTGGAAAACCAAATGAGTTGTTTTCCGGTAGGAGGGATGTTTTCGTGTGTCTGTGGCTTATGGTCGCAATTATACTTATTTTATATTGTTATATCACATTGAGAGTGATAGTTGCTAAAGGGATAGTTTGCACAAAAAAAAAGAATACTCACCCCAATGACCCCATGGAGATATATATTTTTTTTTTTTTGGGGGGGGGGGGGGGGGGGGGGGGCGGGGTGAACTGCGCAATGTCAGTGCTTCAATTACACTTTCCTGACTCGTATAAAATGATATCGCGCAGCCAACGCGTTACTTTATTGCAGAACACAACAGCTTTTCATCGACACAACCAGGTAGGATGAACGCACACATGAACAGCAAACTTGTCCATTATGCCCTGTCAACTTTCATCTCATGCCCTCTTCCCTCTTCCGTACAACGGTGGTGCGTCCCAAATTTAGCCGATCTACAAGCTCACAACGCGTTGATCAGCAACACATTGTGAGCTTGAAGATCTGTAAAACAGACGCCAATGTATGATAAATTATCATACACTCTCATTAATAATGAGATAATAATGTGTTGCATGTCTGTTAGGAGGTGGATTAATAATGAGATTAAAAGTAGCCATAGTAGCCTAGGTCAAAATATTATTATTAGAATGAGTTCAGCTTCTACTGGTCAGTCCATACATTCATTCAGTGGCGTTTTTGACCTATATGATGCCCTGGACGAACCAGTACAGCGCCGCCCTTTGGCCGCCGCAGTGCGGCCGAAAAAATGCGGGTTTTTCGCGGGAAATTATGCATTTTTTTTAAGTAAAAAGCGGTTAAAAACGGTTCGGTTCTACGCGGCGGCAGAACCATTTTGGGCTTAATATAATAGGGTCTAAAGCTGGTTGCACACTGCTGCGTTTTTCGTTGCGAAATGCGTTTTTCAGGGCAAGGAGAGAGAGAGAGATAGAGAGAGCAAGGGACCGAGTGGTGCGCGAAACGGGCGGCAGTGTGCAAACGTGACTGACATAACGTGACGTTGATTTTTTTATTCACGCGCTCCGAAATTCACACGCAGCAGTGTGCAACCACCTTTACCTTGGGTCAGGAGAAAGTAGTCACTCACAGTGAGACAAGAGTTCCTATATCCTGATAGAGGTCTGTGTTTTGTAAGGAAACTAAGAGACTAAGCCAAAATAATCCTCTCCGCGTCCACGTGATGTTTCAGGGCTACAACTTACAAGTAGCTGCTATAATATCTAGCTATGTCCATAGCTAGAAGAACTCCATGCTTAGTTTTAACAGATGTTTTCTCGACGTTCTATTTACAATTTCAACCCCGTCGCATGACGCCCCCGCAAAGTGCCGCCCTGGGCAAACGCCCAGCCTGCACCCCCCCCACCACACGCCTCTGCATTCATTATTCCCAATCATGTACTGTATGACTTTGATTACCGGTATATGTTCTTGCTGGTATGTAATGCCTTCGAAAGAAATTGTCCGGAGGGCGGAGGCCAAACATACTTGCCGACCCCTGACAGACAATAGAAATAACTCATATCGTCGTTGTCGAGTGGAAACCTTGTATGTCCAAAACCGTTCGTTTTGAAATGATCATTTAAAACATGATTTAAACAAGTGAAAACAGACGATCTACGTTGTGTGCTTGTAGATCTGCTGTTTTCACTACTTTTGTGCGACAGCCTTTGCAAAAAACATACAAATCTGAAACTTGGAGATACAAGGTTTCTGCCCGACAGTGACGATATACAGTACAGACAATTGAGAGGCAGAGGGGGAAAGAGATACAAGTAGTTTCACATCACTGCATCAGTCTATTATTATTGAGGAGAGAGAGAGAGAGAGAGAGAGAGAGAGAGAGAGAGAGAGAGAGAGAGAGAGAGAGAGAACATAGTTTGATGTTACTGCATCAGATAGTCTATTATCATTGAGGCATGTCTCCAGGCAGGGATTTGCGCTCCACTGAGCGCACATTTCTAGTTATACTATGCAGATCTACAGTAAGTTGGTTACTTGTTCACATACAGCAGGGGTCTTCAACGTTTTCAGGCCAAGGACCCCTTAGTTGAGAGAGAGATGAAGCAGGGACCCCCACAACCTTCTCATAGATTCTGTATAATTTAGTTTCATTGTTTGACAGCACAATCATCAGTGTATTTTGGATTCGTGTTTATGTGTGTTTTCAGATATTTAACCACTTGAACCGTCAATACTTAATAAACTTCACCTTTCACTCTGTACTTAGTCTGCTCTTTTTCCCCTCTACACCAAACCTATTTGACGAAAATAGCCGATCTACAAGCACGTAGCTCGTAGCTCTGCTATTTTTGGCTAAAGTTCTCAGAATATGGACATTAGGGTTCAAATGGTTAATATATCTATCACTCAAAGATTTGGAGGACCCCCTGTAGTAACTCTGAGGACTCCCTAGGTCCCCCTGTTGAAGACCATTGACCTACAGTATACCACTGTATACTTAGACATATTGTTTGCTTGATCACAATCACAAATGCTAAGAATGCTATTGATATTTGGCACGTTTTATTTTTACACAATGTTAGGTTTGATGTTTACCTGGTAGCCTATCCTTGTTACCTTAATTGTTTTCCTGCTATTTACACAAATGTTTGGTCTATTTTCATAATCATTAGTACTGATTTGTGTACCATTTTGTATAGCGTCAAATTAATATCGTACAGTAGCCTTACGATATTGAAGAGATGAACATTTGCCATGACAAATAAGGGACTTGACACCGACAGTTTTAGGGCCAGAATGTTTTGAACTTCCAGGCGCCTCTCTAATACAACACGCTGATAAACAACCTCCAAGATGACAATCCACGGGACACTCAGAGACGACCCACTCAACTGTTATTCTACGATTATGTATTTTGTATAGTCAGTGTTCAAGGGCCAGCGACTATACTGGTGCTAAGTGCTTGAACACTACTTAATGCCTTGCAACATCTGATATAATGCCCTGCCATTCCATTCCATAGTTTTCTTCTTTTCTTTTCTTTTTTTTTACCATCCAGGATAAATAGCTATCTGCCTACGGTGCATACTGTAACCTTATTTTCTCTCTGAATTGAATGAATCATTATTATTGGTGTGATTGCTATAGGCAACCAGTATTGTTCTAGGTCTGAGAACCTTTCTGTCACCTAAAGTAAACCTCTTTTTATTTAACTTTTTTCTGTACAAGTGCATGTCAACTAAAGTAAACCTGTTTTCATTTAACTTTTTTTTCTGCAAACTTTTATGTCACCTAAAATAAACCTGCTTTCATTTAAATTTTCTGTAATTCAGTTCAATAGAATAAAAATTGTAACCTTTTTCTGTAACCCCAAACATATTTTTTTGGGTTCTCTGTGTCTTTGGGTTGACTCTATTTCCAAGGTAGAGATTAAACCTAACAATGACAATCACTCTGTCTTTTGTTGACTATAAGGTTCATGCGGCATGCCATTTAGTCTGATATGGAAATTACTTTTCATAAACACTGGAAAAGATAAATAAATACAATCTCTCATAATTAAATGAGTTAGCAAAATATAAGTTTGCCAGTATTTGTTTTTGATAAACGTGGAAAAAACAAACAGACAAAAAAAAAACATTTATACTTTTGTTTGCCTCCATGGGAGACAGAGACAGGGATTGAGCATGTGTAGGGAGGAAGTGCCGAGAGAGGTGGTGCGGAGACAGAGTTCATTGAAATGGAGCACAGAGAACAGATGCTGATTTAACAGCCAAGAAGTAATGTAGCCCAGTGGTCTTTCATGGATAGCAGCGGAAGCAACCTCCAGAAACATACAGTAAGAAACAAGCAATAACAAAACAGATGCCACGTGTTATGTAATCCATGAGAAACGACATAGTTCTGTATCTTCTGTTAATTAAAAGACTCACAGCTGAGTCTCTCTATCTCTCTGTCTCTCTCCCTCTCTCTCTCATACACACACAGTATGTAGGCTACAGTATTTGCACAATCATTTGTTTGAGTGTGTGAGAAACCTATTTTGTTGAGCTCCAAACCTTTTGATAAGAACCCAGACCAGATAACACCTCACTGACTCTGTCCCCCTGCATGTCCCGCACACATAGACATCAAAATGGGCTTGAGCCCGTCCTTTTATCCGTCTCTAAACAGTTTCCTATCCAGACCATGAATGCAGTTTTTATTATGGTGAAAGAAATGCAAATGCCCTCTCTTTCCATGCCATACCTGAAGGCAGCATTCAAGAGAATTGTCTTGTCCAAACTCTCCTGAACTTGAATGCAGCATCTTATTTTGAAAGAATTGCCCTCTCTGTGTAGAAATCCAAGCCGTACGCCACATCTCCGGTATTCACTTGATTATGCTTAGTTCAGTGTGGTACAGTATCAAGCACCGAAAATAGCCGACCTCCAAGCTCACAACGCATCGCAGCGCGACACGTTGTGAGCTTGGAGGTCTGCTATTTTCAATATTTTCACCAAAAGTTCCTTTTAGAAATGTCAGCCCCTGCCTCTTTAACATTCTCTGCACGTCCCTGATGTCCCTGACCCAGTACAGCTGTCATTATCCTCAGCAGCATCATCAAACCGCGGAAGATTCCTGCATGCGTAATCGGGTAGTGATCCGAGATAAGCATTGGCCACACAGCAGAACATAATATCGCCTTTAAGTCACAATATGAACATGCACCGTCAAATGTTAACACAAAGAGCCTTAAAATCCGATTCATAGCTACTTAGTTGCGAAGGTGTCGCACACCATACAACCGACCTACAAGCTCACAAGGCGCCGCGGATGCGACATGTTGTGAGCTTGTAAGTCAGTTATCTCTGGCAAATGCCATTCAACGGAGCATATGTTTGGTATCACACCGATCATGCAAGGTTCAAGGTTCAAGGTTGTACTTTATTGTTACATCTTTTGTACAGGTACATAAGAGTAAAACGTATTTTTGTTCGGCTTCCTTCAGACAATGCAGTGGTATTATGTACCTAGTAATTCTTTTTGCTCTGGACCGTTCTCATCTTTGACAAATTGTCCATGTGCCTGATTGTTTGTGGAAAGAAGCTTTTTTGCAGTCTGTTGCTAGTAGCTTTGAGACTGCGTAGCCGTTTTCCATGCGGCAACATCTTGAACAGGCTGTGGTTGGGATGGTGTAGATCTTTGATGATTCCTTGGGCTTTTTTGACACAGCGTTCGTCGTACAGGGCTTGGATTGGGGGGAGATCGCATCCGCTGATCCGTTTGGCTGTCCGCACAACCCTCTGCAGGGCCTTGCAGTTGAGGTCGGTGCAGCCGCCATACCATGCAGTGAAGCAGCCAGTCAGGATGCTCTCTGTGGTGCCTCTGTAGAAAGCTCTTAGGACTTTGGGGCCCATATATCCCAGCCTTCTTCAGCTTTCTGAGAAAGTAGAGGCGTTGTTGTGCTTTCTTGACAACCCGCTCTGTCTGCACTGCCCAGGTAAGATCCTCAGAGATGTCCCAGGAATTTGAATTATTTTACCCTCTCCACTGCAGCACCCCCGATTTGGAGGGGTGAGTGGTCTCTAGGAGGCCTCCTGTAGTCAAAGATGCAGTTGTTGCATGAAACACAACATGTAACACAATGCACAGGCATGTATTTTACAGTATTTATTATACTGTTGATGATGATAGAAATAAACAAACACACACGCTCACATGCACACTCACACACTCACACACGCATGCACTCATGCACGCACACACACACACACACACACACGCACGCACGCACGCACGCACGCACGCACGCACGCACGCACGCACACACACACACACACTCACACACACTCACACACACACACACACACACACACACACACACACGCTACAGTACTCGTGTGGAGCATCACTTCATCAAATGTTGTCCAAAACAAAGCTGTCACATGCAGATTCACAGTCTAACAGCATGCATGCGGCGCTGTCATATCCAACTCTTAGGGGCTCGTGCCGGCTGAGGGATGATTCATGGACATGCCCGCAGCAAAGGATTATGGGAGAAGAAAGATGACAGTTTTCTGGTACGGCACAAAGGCGCAGGAGGCCAGCTCCATCGCAGAACGCCCTGGGGTCCTTCCTCACACAATACGCCCACACCTTGCTTTGGTGCCTCTCATTCCTGTGTAACACATTATTTGACTTATGTAAATGTCAAAACAACAGCAGGGTATTGAGCAGAGTGCACAGTACAGAGAGGGATGGAAAAAGTAAAGAAATACATGCCCCGGAAAAATCTTTATACATTCATTATTTTCTCTTCTCGTGTTCTCTCCCTCACCTGTCTCCTCTCCTCACACTGTGAGTGTGAAGCAATCTCCTCTTCTCCTCTGCACCTGTGCTCTGATTTACCTCTAAGCTTACATATCTAGAATATCAGATTATACCCATCAGCGTTTTCTCATAAGTTTCAAATAACTTACTGTTTTTCTACATGAACTGTACAGTAACAAGTATATTCTTCATGTCCAAAATTGGGACGCCAGGTTGAAAGTGGTTAATGCATACAGCAAATCAGAAGCTGAAACGGAATCAATTATAGGAGGCAGTAAGGGAGGTTTTTCCAGGACAGCAAACTGTGATGAACAACGTGTGGCAACATGATACAGGTACAAGGTGAGGCAGGAGAGTTAAAAAACAGGATTCATCAATGAGATTTAGAGCACTGATAAAGGGGAGGAGAAAACCAATCTGCAAGGGACCATGTCGTTAATGCACTGCGCACATAGCAGGTTATCAATCTTTCATATCCTCCATTGTGCACCAATGTTCCTTGGTCAATAACAGACAGTGTTCCTTCCTGTTAATCCCTTCTCTTTGCCTGTCTGTTTATATTTCGGCCATAGCAACCTCTCAGCGAGAGGCTCCTAGATGCAAAAAAAAAGAAGAAAAACCTGTGGTTTTCTTCTGCCTGAAGTAGTTTTTTACTGTGGCTGACTCCATCACCCATAGCCCAAGGTAACCAGGAGGACATAAATGTCTCACACGTACAGGCCTACTCCACAATCCCTCCTGCCCCCCATAAAGGCCTATAATGAAGGTGGCCAGTTTTTATGATCACAGCATAACTCTTCTGCCATACAGAAATCATTAAAGTTAGAGAGGGAGGAGAGGAGAGATCGTCAAGCATTGGGATACAGCAGATGTGTAAATTGCCAGGTTTTGTTTTTTACTGCCTGAAGCTAAATTATGACACACACAAA
Organism: Nannobrachium achirus; assembly: GCF_963921795.1. Taxonomy (NCBI): domain Eukaryota; kingdom Metazoa; phylum Chordata; class Actinopteri; order Myctophiformes; family Myctophidae; genus Nannobrachium; species Nannobrachium achirus. The sequence continues at coordinate 29,065,287 of NC_137816.1, read as the reverse complement.
GGCTGTACACCACAACCAAAGGTGCTTCCTTTCTGGCTCTGCAGTCCTTGATGCAAAAGACAAAACTGCTTCTGAGGGATAACGAACCGGAGATTGGGGATTTCTTGACATAAACAATGAGATACTGTAAGAGAATGTAAGATAACATAGTCTACTTTCTGTACTTTCTGTCCTATACTCTGTGGTGAGTTATATGTTTGATTTTGATGTTTTGAGGTCAGCTGTATTTTTGTGGTGCAGTTCTTTAAATTGCTGTACTCGTTAATGGTAGGAGGACGCCCAATGTATAGGGCCCCAAGTCAACTGGGCGCAGTTAAGCTAGAGCCAAATATATCGAATCAACAGCAGTGAGTTAATAGTCAATTGCTTTAATTATCATAACGCAAAGTGTTTCTTTTTCATTACGAGTCAACTCCTGAGTGAAGTGAAATGACCTAAAACTAATCATTTAAATGATACATTCATTTGCACAATACCCATGTATTAATTAGGTCAGGTGCTCCTGGTGGTCTACTGGCAGGCACATGGATTTTCTTGCACCATCGTCTCCTGGGTCTCGGATGTCCAAAGACAGCCCTGTTTGACAGTTTGACATCGTACATCAGATGTGTGATGCAATCATGTTTCTCCTGTCTCTCCCAGACAAAGTAGTCTGCTTCCCCAAGCAGTGGGGCTGCTTTCAATACCTGACCTGGCCAACAGCCCAGCCTTGTAAAGGCACGTGTGCTGAGGCCTTGAGGCTCGTGAAGCATGCTTGAGTGAGCCGACGGCCTCACACGTCGGCAAGCGCAATATCCGAGTTGTGTGCCAATATATATTATAGGGAGGTGAGCTAGTTGTAGGCTACCTGAGTTGATATCCTCCTAATGGATTTTGATTGGCTGTCAGTTTTTTCCTACTGTTCCTAAAATGTCTCTGAAAGTGATCCAAAGATATCGTTCACATCAATATAGGATATGCATTATAAGCCACCATATGCCACGTACTGACTCCTCACTCCTACTGACTTCTTTTTGCCACTCAGTAGGCGTTCCCGCATAACTTCCGGGTACGATGATGTCACACGCATGCCCTCTATCGTTGTCGTTACAGTTGTGGTATGGACACACCTATGCACTTCAGTTGGCTTTTTAAATCGATATAGTAATCGTGATAGTTAACATGCTTGATGTGCACATCAATGACCCTTAAAGGTCCCTGGGTGAAACTGTTTTTTAGGGCATTCCTGGTTCCCCATGATCCAACGTGCACCAGATTACCTGAACAAGAAACTCAATCTGTGCGAGCATTGGTACATTTCTGGACACAGTATACCGGTATGTCTGCTACACTGCATGGTTCCGTCCATGACAACAAGGTACATAAATAAAACAATAATCTAGTGTTTGTCAGGGGCTTTTAAGCCTAGTTTTGACCAAAGATTCGCGACAAAATGGTTTTAAAGGGCCATGAAACACAAAATCACTTTTTCTATGAATACATTTTATATAAATGAGTCACTTGTGATAGGGAGCGATGATATGTTTCAATTGGCCCAAATGCTTGTGTGGTTTCAGAGCGTTCTGCTGTCTCTGTAGCTATTTCTGTGAACGTCCAGTTTCTATGTAGAAAAGAAATCTTTGGCGTCACTCATTAAATATTAGCTCATTCTGTTTTATTTCTGTGACGTGACGTAGGCATATCTAATTAATATTAACGTTTGTTTTATATAGAGTCGTATCAAGGGGGGGGGGGGCGTGGTTTCACTGTAGACTGCTTGCAGCCAGAGAGCAGAGCCAGAGACTCCGTCAACAGACCGCTCACAGTTACACTGTTGTGCCTGCTGTCTCGACTGTGGGGCAGGGCTGTTGCTGTTCGACTCAGTGGTGGAAAGTAACACTTGTTACATGTTCGAAGTATATTAATACTACGATGTAGAAACACTCTGTTACACGTAAACGTCCAGGATTCAAAATGTACTCGTAAATGTAAAAAATAGGAAATTTTAACTGGTTATGAAACACGGAGTTGCCGAATCTTTATACTTTTTACACCTCCAATGGCTGGTTTTAAAATTTGTTTCCGAAATGCAAATGCAACAAGTGCGGACAGCTTCTCTCTGTGGCTACACTTTCAGAACACAACGATATGCACGCATTACTCCGCCCCCTCCCCCCACAACAGCAGATAACCACGCCTACATTTTAGTTTTCTTTTCATATTCTCAAGTCTTATAAAACAAACAAAGAGGCGGGGTTTCTGACCCCTTTAAGTCTGTTTCATACTTTGTCATAAGACAATGTACAGTATAATAATCATACGAAAATAGCTGATCAACAAGCTCATGTTAAGACATGTTGTGAGCTTACATATCCGCTATTTTCGGAGCACGACACAGCATAAATTAAGCACAAAAAAATGTTGTGAAGAAAAATCACAGCTGTCTGAATAATGCCGTACCCACCAGCTGGTTACTTCATGCAGTGGCGACGGGAGATGCCCATGTCTGACTGCACCAGTCAACCTCATTACTCCATGCCAGGAACCAGTGAGTTGAAGTGTGGGGACGCGCTTCAACGCTCCCCGCGCCAGAGCCCGATCCATTATGGAGAGAGCCTTTGGCATGATGGAGTCAAGGCGGGATCTTCTTCAAAGCCCTGGACGTGCTTCACAGTCACACCTTTTGCCACTAATGTGGTCACAGTGCTGTGCTCTGCTACATCAGCATCAGTGCTGGGGACAGGGTGGATCTGGCTGAGTAAGAGGTACTTAAGTACAATTTTGAGGTACTATTACTTTACTTAAGAATAAAAATGTTGTATACTTTATTATTACTTCTAGGCAAATATTGTACTTTTCACAAAGCAACTAGTTACTTTGCAGATTTAGATTGTTGTTACAATAACCACTTATGGCCTATTTTACACTTATGCTATACATCTACAAGCTCACACTGCGTTGTGAAATTTCACATAGATGCGTTTTTTGAAAAAAATTGAATTTGTTTTGGCTGCATACAGAGTTCTTTTTGTGTTTGGCACTGTAACATTCGCTGTCCCTCAGTCTATCTTGATGAAATGTGTTTGTACATTTACTCAAGTAACATTTTGAATACAATTGTGAATACCACCATGTCGTGGTATATGGCTACATTTACTTATGAAATAAATCTGAGTAGTTCTTCCATCACTGCCCAAATCAGTATCCCTCAAAAACTATTTGCAAGAAGAATACATTGCTTTTCTGTTCATAGTGGGTTTGTAGGAGAGTATAGTTCCTTCAAATTCTCCTTCATTTCACTTTCATCAAGAAAAATCTCAGCTGCTTCCCACGCATATCAATTAATTCCAAAGTTGCTATTATCACATGGAAATAAGATGATCCAAGTAAAGTCCCGTGAGCAGATGGACCGTGCTGTCATGAAGATCTGCCTCGCATGTGTTTGGGGACGGATGATTTATTCTGCATGTGTGTATCGGTTACTGTAGCTCCATGCATAACAGGTGTGTCGTCACGCCCAGCCAAGAATCCAATTTGTTTGACTCAGGCCAGGTGTGACTGCTTAAATCAGCCATCACCCACGCTACACATTACATTTTGGTTTCAGTCAAAAAAAAATCTAGATCTTTTCTTATGAATGTTAAATTTAGTTTGCACATTAATAAATCAACAACGTGCCTTTTATTATGATGTAATAATATTACATAGTTATTACAGTGGCTCTTTCTATGAGAGATGGAAAGATCATAGGCTGCCTACAGTAAGTAAAGCTAAAATCATGAACTCTGTAAAACCAGTGGTAAAGGGTGTTTTATTATAAATAATAAATGTAGAGTGTCTGAATATAAATGGAAATATTAAGTAAATATTACACATGTTCCAATGCTACATTGATTAATTAAAAAAATATATGGATAACCATTATCCTTAGCCTATTTCACAGGAGGAGCTCAGACCCTTTGCATTCACTTCTTGCACCGGTGTTGAGACATATTCAGTGCACATCACAGTAAAGAATTATGTCGCATGCACACCAGAACGAGTATGTGCTTCAGTTTACCATTGGAGGAAGGGTTTTGCAGAGCTGAGTTAGGCAGAGATGAGGGACAGCTCTGACAGGTGGGCTATTGGTTTGTGGAATGAAGCAATATTTCACAAACTCATCCTCGCTGTCTGTGCCAGCTATGACATCTGTGAATGTTATTCACATCCAGAGGATGAGGCTTCATGGTTTGGCACCATGAGGCAATAAGGGTGGGAGTGCTGGACGGCCTTCCTCCAAGTGCCTCATGTAAAGTATAGCATCAAACCGTGGCCATTGCCTCACCGCTGTCCTTGGGTGTCCCTCACTACTGTCCTTGACTGGCTCTCACTGCAGTCCTTGACTGCCCCTCAGTGCTGTTGTCCTTAGCTGTCCCTCACTGCTGTCCTTAGCTGTCCCTCACTGCGGCGCTGTCAGCTGTCCCTCATGGCTGCCCATGCCTGTGGCAGGATTATTCAACTCCCATTAACATATAACAGAATGTTACTGAAAGGACACTTGGGGCAGAATGCAGTGACCAATAATGGAATAGTCTGTTCAATGTTATGGCTGCTCATAATTGCTTTCGCCTCAAATGTTGAAAAGTTAATCAAATTGACTGATTAATAGACACATTACATTTCCATATACTGTAGGAGGCAGGGGTAGCCAATGTAAGCCTGGTTTTGTTGTACAGCATTAGCATAATATCCACAGACAATAGCCCACCCCACTAACCCATCCAGATAGGCTATATGATTTGCTTTACCTTGTATTAGTTTTTTTTTTTTTAAGTCCAATTTCGTTTTGCTCCACTATCCGCTCTACAAGATCAAACGCGCCTTCTGAGATGTGATCTGGTAGATCTAGTATTTTCAGTGTGCGACACCAAGTACTGTAAGTATAACTCAGGATAAAGCTGTCCCACTTTTTGGAGGCTTGTACAGCAGCGCCTGCCCCTCCAGCCTAATTTTCTTCACCACCTGCCTGTAGTTCCAATTTAACTAAATTCACCATGCCTATTCGTAACAACATTTTAACCCACAAATATATTTACTTTCAGCCTGATTTGGCTGCATTTCTTTTACCACTGAAGTGCGATCCAGATTACCCTTAGCCTGTATAAAGACAAGGATTTCTTCATACAGTATCCACGAGTTTCCAACGCCCCATAGTGCATTGCGCAGACGTCTGTACCGAGCTTCCGGCGCCGATTTACAAGCTCACAACGGGTTGCATCTGTGAGGCGACGTGAGCTTGTATGTCTGCTGTTAAACCCGGAAGTTTGGTCCCGATAGTAAACTCCCGTGGAAACTTGTGGATATGACTAAAGTCAAATTAATTATGATATTCCTGAAGGCCGGCAAAACCACATTGCTCAAAATGATGAAATAACAAATGTAAAGTGAGCATAGGTTATGCGACAACTTTATCTTCACTTTGATATTTTTTTTAATATTCCTGTCGCAAAGGTATTTTATGGGTCGATTGTTGTTCTGGGAAGCACAGAGTGATGAAACACAGTCTCTACATAAAGTACATCTCTTCAAAGCAACAATGCCTGACTCTTTCTCCTTAACCTGAATGCCAGCTCGCATTTCTGAGAGACTTTTCAATGAGAAGGCCAAATAATGGGAAATGCTTAAGTCTTCTCAAGTATCACCTTAGCGTGGATAATTTACCTTTACTGCGCCAATCCATAGAAATAATAGAATATTGATAGAATGTACAAATGACAGAGGTCAGGTCCCAGGTTATGCTTATCCTTTGTTTGTTTTTTTGTTTAGTTTTTTCAGATAATATCTGCTATGAGGAATTTAAACATGCAGTAATATTGTGAATGTATTCAGATAATGATGAATTCACTGTGGATCAATTGTGTCGACTGACACTTGAACAACTTTCTGCCTAACTCTACTTTTTTGCGGGCATGTCATAGTAGGCCTATATGAGACTTTACTGTGATTTACCAACTACCACTAGACTATTTTACAATTTCTACCCCTAAGGAAGAAGCATGGCAGCTACTTTCCATATGACTAATATTTCCGTATGCCTTAAATCATCTATGGAACATAGATGCATAGATCTACGAGTTAGATTCTGAAAAGCTGGTTCATGCTTTCATTTCTAGTATACTAGATTACTGTAATGTTCTTTTTGTTAGAGCGTCACTGTCAAAGCGGCTTTACATAAACCCAAGCTTGCTCAGTTGCTCAGAATGCTACAGCTTGTTTTAAAGGTACAACTATAAGTGATATTGCTTTGTTAAAATAAGTGTTGCTCAATATTCTGAATCTGGTGGTAATCATTGCTATGAGTGATTGTTCAGAACTCGAACAGGATACACGATAAACAAGTGAAATTGGAAGTGATGAAACAAATAAACAAGCAGACAAATTTGGAACTAGAACACAAGCAGATCAATTATGAAATCTGTGGGTCTCTCTCCTGTTTGGATGCAATTTGTAACCCACCTGAAAATGTATGTTCTGTTTATTAAAATGCTGGAGAGACAGGGAGACCCCTGTCACTGTGATCAACCCTGGTTACTATAGTGGAACAGTGTTGCTTTTAACAATAAACTCCTATTTTAACATCTCTTCACTGGATCCCAGTGAAACAAAGAGTTACTTTGCCGGGGACACGTATGCTTTGTCCCCCGTGGGCCACAGACCACCAGTTGGGCCGCCACGACGCTAGATTCCAAAAAGAAGAGGAAAAAAGCCTCAAACAGGGCCGGCACTAGGACCACGCGGACGCTGGAAGAGGCTGCGGTCAGCCCGCAGGCCGGGTTGAGCTGGGCCAAGAAATGTCAAGTGTCCTTCCCTATGCTCGTCAGCCAAACTGGTCCGTGTCATGTAATTCTAATTAAGTCCATTACTTCCTGTAAAGTAGCCTAGACTTAAAAATAAAACCAGTTGCCTAATCATATTATGGGAGTAGCCTATCTTATTTTGAAATCCACCATTTTGAGAGAAAGTGCTTCTGCTTCTTAGTTATTGGCTACTTGGTGCAGCCTGTATGCAGCTCAATGTAAACAGAACCCATATGTGGACCTGGACCAGTGTGGATTACACGCTTTTGACTAAACTAAAGTTCATATTATGATATGAAAACAATGCACCTTTGACTTAAACAACGTACACCCTTTGAAAGTTTGTTAAACTTTGCACGTCCGCAGCAGATTAGGTAAGGAGCTGGTTAATTACCTTCTGCTGTTTGGCTGTTGTTGTGCTGCGGTGATGAGAGCATAGCTTGTAGAAAATATGTTGAGAGGCATAGAGCTGTTGCTTTGGTGTCTCGACCGTCTCTTTCTCTTTATAGTTGTTTATTTTGTTGTGCGCGGTGCGCCAGCGACTAGGCTATACTCGATCCTCATCTCTCTGTGATACAGTAGTAGTTGTGCTCCGTGTGTCATATACAGGAGTGTTATCAATTAAAATAAGCATGCATGTCGTCACTCGTCATGCCGTCATGTAATTAACGGTTCATTGCTTTTAAATGTTCGAACGATATTTTGTATGGCTCTGTTGCACTGCACTGTTAGGCTATGTGCTCTAAATCAGTGCTGAAAGTTTCTCCTCCATTCTGTTTTTGCACAGTTGAAATTGGCTGCCTTAAAAATACACAATTCAAAGACGTATTTGACATGTATTTAATGGCTGGGCTGGCTGGGCTGGGCTGTGAAAATTGATGCTGTGTTGGGGCAGGTTGAGCTGGGCCAGAAAATTAAAATGTGCGGGGGCCCGCGGTCCATAAAAACCCTGACCCGCGCATCACTAGTGTATGTGTGTAGTGTGCACGTATGTACGCTGCGCTGTGTGGTATAACTCATTGTTACACACCAGAACTGACCTGGAAATGCACACCGAAACCCAAACCAAACCGAATTTTCGGCCGATCCGAACCGATCCGAACCGCATTACTGAACTAGGCCGTTGTGGCTTGGGCCGGTCCAAATAGGACCCCCCCACCTGGGAACCTAACCGTACGCCAATGTTTGTATCTATAAATGTTTTAGCTCCTTCCTTGTTGACATGCCCACTGAATACACAGAACAGATCCCTTAGAGATCATGAGATAAAGGTCTCCTCATTAAAGCAAGAATACATTCTAAATCATGTTATGGTGCCTGCATTCACTGCATACTCTCTGGGGTTCTCTACCACTTGAATTAAGGTCTGCTACAAAAGTGTCTTCTTTTAAAAGCAGCTTAAAAACTCTCTTTTCTCAAGCTTTTAGATTTTAAGTCGTTATCTTATTTGTTATTATATCTAATATCCCCCCCACCCCCCCTATTTTAAGCACAATGAGCCACCTGAAAGGTGCTATATCTAATACATGTGACTTGGATGGTAACATTCATATTGTGTATCTACCGGTATGCCATATGTGCACCCACTGCTTGAGAAAAGGTAGCTCCAACCAACCCACTCAATATGCCTCTCATCTAGGGTGTAACCCATAGGCCTATGATGAAAATAGATACAATGCATAACATAACACCCCATGCATTCCCATGTTACACAACAATGCATATAAATGGCATTAAAACAATACCTGAAATGGGGTGTGTATTTGTGTGTGCGTGCGTGCGTGCATGCGGGTGTGTGTGCGTGCGCATGTGCATGTGCATGTGTGCATGCGTAGGCATGCTGGGAAGTCCCTCCTCTTCCCAGAGCTCACCCAGGGATGCGACAGTAGCCTACTGCAGTGGTGAAAATAGCAGATCTACATGCTCACAGCGCCTCGCATTGCGAGGCGTTGTGAGCATGTAGATCTGCTATTTTCACAATTTCTGCCTCCAATATTTGACAATTTAGCCAATGTTTAATTTGTCATTTTAGAGGTATTAAAAAGTCCTTAAATTGCCACTTTAAAATGTGCAGATACCCTCTGTTCACTTAAACTTTACGCTGGTTTGTTTACTGTTGAGTGTGTAATCATCTGGGGACCCCCAAAATAATTTGGGGACCCCCCGAGGTTGAGAACCACTGGCCTACTGTACAGCCTCTATGTCTTTTGTTAAAATGTGTGTTTGTTCTGCATTGTGGGCCCACATGGGTATTATTTCGTTATTATTACAATTCTTATTACAATTAAACTGAGTAAAATGGAAGTGAATGGAACACGTCATGCTTGATGCTTAGCGGCTGCACCAAACCAGCACACAGAGTGGATTATAAATGGCCGGTAATGATTTACGAGGACTCATCTCATTGCTGTCTGCTTCCACATGAATTAAAATGGAACAGGAATTACCCCTCAAGTACAGCCAATGAACTCCTCCTGTCATTGTTTAACCCTTCCAGCTGACAGGGCCGCATAAAGACGTCAATTCCAGTCGAGCGCAAGTGATTCACAATGGCTGTATGATCTGAAGTAGCCCACAGAGTAACGGTAGCTCGTAAATTGATCCAGACAAGCTGCGGGTCGCATCGTATACTGCAACCAATATTTGTCATGGAGGCGAGTGAGTACAGTGTGCCTCCGAAAGCATTGCGTAAGACACTGGTTCTCAACGTCTGGTCCTGGGCCCGCCAGGGGGTCCTGATGGATCATTACAGGCCTGTAAGGGCTGATGCATTCTGCACTTTTAGAGACAAATTTATTTTGGTTCGGTTCATGGAGTCACAAAATCTCGGTGGCACCGAACAGACAAATGACATCATATTGTACTTTAGACAGAGCCGAACCGAAATAAATTCGGCTCTAAAAGTGGAGTATGCATTGGCCCTTACTGGAACCGTTTGAAGATCTTACATTGAGGATTTTACTGTATAGCTTGGGGTCCCAGAGATAAAATATTATATCAAATGGGGGTCCCTGGCCTAATGCATATCAAACTTGGGGGGTCCTTGAAAAAGGTTGAGAATCACTAGGCTTAAAGTTAACATTCGACGGTGACGTGCCCCCGGAAATGATCCGATCTACGTGCCGTCTATGATGCCGTGTCCGTCGTATGACGAAGTATAAATCAGGCTTATGGGTGAGCCACATGTGTGCTGTTATGTGTGATGGTAAAATAGAAGTGACCGCACGGTGGCTGATTGATGGCACTGTATACGCGCTGCAGTGTTAGCGCTCCCTGTGTGGGAGCCATGATTTGTCATGAAACCGTGGCGAAATGTTATTGTGTGCGGTTTCCCTCGGTCGTAACCTAAGCGGGGGGCGGAGACGGGGAGGCCCGGGAAATGACAAATTGCTGCCCAGGCGGCCTTTTTGACCGGGGGTTGGAGGTGTGCGTGTGTGTGTGTGTGTGTGTGTGTGTGTGTGTGTGTGTGTGTGTGTGTGTGTGTGTGTGTGTGTGTGTGTGTGTGTGTGTGTGTGTGTGCGCGCGCGCGTGTGCGTGTGACAACACTGCAGTTGAAATAAGGGGTAATTTCATGTAAATGTGCGTGGCATTGCAATTAAGCATGCATATCAGGATGCCTACTGTATCAGCGTTCGGGTGAGTAATAATAGATTGTAACACAAAATGTCGCCAGGCAGTACATCACTATCTCACTTGATGAAATCATGTATAGGATGCCGTTGTCAAATGCTGATAATGTTTGTTCAGGATTCTACATGTGGAAAACAATTAGTCAAGCATTAATTGTCAGTGTACTGTGCATTAAAATGTTTAGTTTCTTCTAATTCCGTTTCAATAATAATAATAATAATAATACATTTTATTTGTATTGCACTTTTCATTCAGTGAATCTCAGAGTGCTACATACATTGCAAGAACACATACTAAAAGAATAAAAGATTATCAAAGTCAATAATATAACATTAGCAGGTGCATTCAATAATCAATAATCAAAATCAATAATATAATGTTATATGAAGATAATATGCAGAAACAAAATACAAAGATAACTTAAAACTATAAACTAGAAAAGGCCTTCCTGAATAAAAAGGTTTTTAGGCCTGCTTTAAAAGAGTCTAGGGTCTGTGGTGCTCTCAGCTCTATGGGGAGGCTGTTCCACAGGCGTGGTGCTGCCGAGCAGAAAGCCCGGTCCCCCATAGTCGTTTTCACATCCTAGTTTCTTCTAATTCTGTTTCAATTGTCATTTTCACAACCTATTCTCGAGCCAATAATTCATTATCAAAATGTCCCCTCAGGATCAATATATATGGTTACAAAGCAACACCTCTAAAATCTTACAAAGGATTTCCTGTCATGATAAGCGACAGCTAATGGCAGTTCAGGTCAGCTCTTTAACATTTACTCACATACGATAATGAGCCTCCCTTATGCCATAACATTGTTATAACATTTTAACTGTCTCTCAAACAAACAAATGGATCAAGAGAAACGTTTTCTGCCTTCATTTGACAGTAGCATACAGTAGTGAGACAGGAAACAGGGAGATAGATGGGGAGTGACATACAGCACATCCGCTGACAGGCTCGGGAATCGAACCAAGGACATGCTGTCTGACATCAGAGCTACAGTATGGTTGGGATCCGGAACTGCAGGAATTGGAGGAACAGGATCCAGCATTGAGGAACCACAATCGGTTCCGTCATTTAGAAACGTCTTCAGAACTAGTTTATCACACTGTCAGAGCTGGTACTGTATGTGGACCTCACGTCTGCTGTACAACCACAATACCAGTGGTTCTCAAACATTTACATTTCAAGTGTACACTCTCAGTACAAAAGTAACCCAGAGGGTCCCTATGCCTCCCTTTATAAGAACCAGTGAGGTCTAGAGGAATATATAGAAATTGTTAAAGGGAATCGTAAAGGAATATGATTGTTCAGAGGGAAGAGTTAAGGAACCGGAATTGTTCCAATCCTAAAGGATCCCAACCCCCCAAGAAATGTTCTTTTAACCACTTAAACTCTATTTTCTCTGTTTTTTCTCTGCCCTAAATATATTTACCGAAAATATTATACATAATACACAATACAAGCTCACTATGTGACGCGTTGTGAGCTTGTAGATCGGCTCATGTGGTTAAACTCAAATGTAAAAGAAATCTTAATAATCATAGGAAAGAGATTTATTGTTATCAGGGCTAGACAGTTCGGCTTCCCAGGTAGAAGATTAAGTAAGAAACGAATATCTTGAGTTATTATAGATTCATACCTCAGTTTTAAATCAACAGGGTTGCAAAGTCTGCTTTCTTCCATCTCAGGAACTGGGCCACGGCGAAGCCATTCGTAACTCAGCAAGATGCATTGAAGCTGGTTCATGCTTTTATCTGTTACTCATCTCGTATTGTAATGCACTTTTAACTGGCTTACCCAAAACCTTCATTGGCAGATTGCAACTCATTAAACTGCTGCTAGGATTTTAATGAGAACCAAGAAAGGGGAGCATATACGTCCAGTTCTGCGTGCTTTGCACTCTGTAGCTTTTAGAATAGATTTGAAAGTCCTATTATTGGGTTTTTAAAGCTCTTAATGGTATTGCACCTGTCTACTTATCAGAATGTCTTTCCTTTATAAACCCGACTGTGCCCTCTGATCTTCTTCTGCAGGTCTTGTAACTTTCCTGTCCTTGGATTAATGACTCCTGCTTACTCTGGCACATTTTGCTCATGGACTACTGGGATGTACATTAAAGATGCCTGCTCAACTGCTGTAAATGTTTCACCGTCAATGGATCGTACTGTATATATTTCTCATTACATTCACTGTCGATTGACTGTACATCCAAATATCCATTCTGTAGACTGGCTGACACTGTACATAATAATCATATACTGTATATCAGACTCACAGCCAATGCCGGTAGTCTGTAATTCATGGAGGAGATGTATACACAATATTACTGGTCACATATTGTACATTATACTTAGTTATGATAATATGTGTTAACAGTGTCTGACTTTCAGTCGACTGTTTTTATTTTACTTTTGTACAGGAGGAGTAGGACAGAGTCGCTTAATCCTCCCAGTGGGGGCTCCTAACTGGTAGGTGAGCAAGTAGGGTACAACAGTAGTGACTCTTTTTTCTGCTATACCACCAAAATGTGGAAAGCCTTACCGAAGGCCATAAAGGAGTGTGGATCACTAGCATCCTTTAAAATTGCCCAGAAAAACCACTTACAGGCAGCAGCCGTTCGTAACTGGTAAAAAAAAAACTAACCTAGCCCAACCCTACCCTCCCCTGCCCCTTCTTTGTATATACTTACTTACTTACTGTTTAGACTCTTTTTTTTTGTTCTCTCATTTTTCTTTTCTTTACATATCTACTGCATAGTACTGTGTTCTATTCGTCTGTCATTCAATGTTATATGAGATACTTAAATGGTTTCCTGTGGAAATAAGCTTAGTCTTTTCATGGATCTCCTTTTAGTAGACCTTGTACCAGTGAACTGTACCGTCATGAAACTGTACCTTTTCCTATGCAAACTTCTAATAAAGTCTTCAATCAATCAATCAATCAACACGTGTATGGGGACGGTTAACCACTTAAAGGAGTAGTTCACCCCCAAAATGCCTTTTTTCATATTGATTACTCACGCCATGGAGACTTGAGTTCAATAATATGTTTTTGTATTTGTCGCATTCCTAAGACAATAATTTGATTACAATAAATTTACCTCCATTGATTCCGGATAGGGACCCAAATGCATTTGGGTCCCCATCCGGAATCAATGGGGGTAAGTTTATGATAAAAATTGTTTTGTCTTAGGAATGCGACAAGTCTCCATGGCGTGAGTAATCAAAAGGAAAAAAGGCATTTTGGGGGTGAACTACTCCTTTAAACCTGTTTTTTAGTCATTATGTTTGAGCGGAGTCCCTCAGGACTTATAGAAGGAGTCCAGGGTGTGCACCACTCTGCGTTGCCCTTAAATGGATTGGAAGGCTGTTCCACAGGCGCTGTGCAGCTGAGCAGAAAGCCCGCTCCCCCACGGTGCAGAGCTGGGTAGGCCTACTGGGGAGGAGGAAGCTGTTCGCAGATCTGAGGACGCGGTTGGAGTATTTGGCACCTCTACATTTAAGAGAGTGGATATTATGTATGTATATGTGGTGAACATTATGTTTTGGGTGTTCTGCATTCTATGTATTGTGTTGTGTGTTCTGTATTTTCTGTGTATTTTGTATAATTCTGTATGCTGTTATTTCTTTAATATATATATTTTGTATAGATGAGTATTATGTATATTCCGTAGCCTATATCACCTGATATGTATATTCCTATTGTGTAGTTTAATCAAATGTACTGAATGAGTTACACGCTTTTCTGATCAGTATTCACTCTTTTCATTTTTTTTCACTGAAAAAAAAAGAAAAAAAAACAGCTATAATGAATATTCATTAATAAAGTCTCATTTAACTAGCAATGAGCCACGATGACATTCAGGTGAGAGTGATAGAGTCGTCATGCATGACTGTAGCCACTAGCCAGGCAGGTGCAGGGTGTTGCTCGTCGCTTTAATTAATGAGGATGAATGGAAGCGCTGTGGGGACAGGTGACACCTAATCCTACCCTAAATAATGTCCTCACATTAATTACAGCGATGACGCAGCAGGTTTATAATAATCACTTTCACAATTTATGAATTTCTGTAAAGAAGCCGGCTGAGTGGCTGCACGCGTGATTACACCTAACGCGCTAAGGTTATAAATGTCATGCAGTGTTACAGACAGGGTTTAATCAGATGCAAAACATCGACCTTTGATCCCATTCCCGTTATTTCTTGTGATGGGATGCGCTTGTAAATATGTCCGCCCCTTTCAGATTGTCCTTAATTTAGAAGAGCAGGTCAATCAATCCCTGAAATCAATTCCAGAAACACATCTACCCTATGTTGTTGTTGTAGTGGGATGGCATTGGTGGTGGAATGCAAAAGGCAGGATTTTGGATTTTAAACCCAAGCTCACAACCAGGCCTTGTGGTTAGAATCTCTGCAATGAGATTGGGAGGTAGAGACTGATGCTTCCCTGCTTGGCACTCAGACATTCCCTGAGACATTTTTATCCCACGATTTTGTACTGTAACCCATTTTCCACCCAGTGCCAATCGCCTAAACTGTAATCCTGGGCACTACTCTCCCTCTGCCAACCTATAGTGGGAGAAATATGTAACAAAAAAAGGCAAATGTGTTCACTTCCGGCAGAAAGCGTGAAAATTTGCACCTAAGGGTATTTTTGTGCGCTGAATTCAAAAATTGACGGTCCCAAGCACTTTTCCCATGGGATCTGGTGGCTCTCATTCACTTACCATACTAGGGAAAAAAGACCCCCCAAAAAATCTTCTTCAAGTAGCATGTGAGGGGTCAAACTAGGTGTTTTTCGGGATTCTGAATCCATTGCAAGCATTTGTTTTGCACGAAAAACATTCCTTTCCGAGAAATGGACACAACAAAACTTTGAAAAGTGATGACTCATCACTAAACCATAGTTTGTGGGGTCCATTTCTTCCCCAAGGAATGTTTTTTGTGCAAAACAAATGCTTGGAATGGATTCAAAATCACGAAAACCCCCTAGATAGACCCCTCACATGCTACTTAAAGAAGATTTTTGGGGGGTCTTTTTTTCCTAACCCTAACCCTATGGTAAGTGAATGAGAGAAAAGTGAAATTGAGAAAAGTGCTTGGGACCGTCAATTTTTGAATTCAGCGCACAAAAATACCCCTAGGTGCAGATTTTCACGCTTTCTGCCGGAAGTGAACACCTTTTTCACATATTTCTCCCACTACTAGGGAGGGCCCCGAAGCCCCTGAGCTCATGCTTCCTTCCAGGCATGTGCACACATACAGTAGACATCAAAGGGGGCTTGAGCCCCTGCCCTTTTATCCTTCTGTAAAAACTGCCCTCTCCAGAACATGAATGCAGTTTTTACTGTGGTGAAAACAATGCAAATGCACTCTTTCATGCTTGGAGGCAGCATTCAAGAGAATCGCCTTGTCCAAACTCTCCTGAACTTGAATGCAGCATCTATGTTGAAAGAATAGCCCTCTCTGCCACAACTCCAGTTAGGGTGACCACCTGTCCCGCATCTCGCGGGACAGTCCCGAAAATGAACCGTCTGTCCCGCGTCCCGTAAAACGGCACTGATGTCCCGCGAATCAAAGACATGGATACAAAAATAAAATAAAAAAATAGGGGGGATTTGTTTTCACAATATGTTACGCTCATGTGAAGCATAGGTCTTCATTCTCTCATACCGTTAACTTGGACGCACCGAGACGAGATCAGTGTCTCTCTATCTCTCTCTCTCTCTCTTTCTCTTTCTCTCTCTCTCGCTAGTCGCTAAGCTGTGCAGTGCGGAGCGCACGCACTGTAGTTGTTGTAACATGGAGAACAAGTCCAGACGAAGTCTGCTTGTTGTTGTTAGTCCCATACATCATTACAGACTGTTTTTAGACTGACCATAGCAGGCAGCGAGCAACAAAGCCAAATGTAGCGTATGGCCCAGCCAGAGTGTCAGTCAGACACCCGCTAGTCTCAGTGACTGACTGACTGCATAGTGGAGGAACAACGCATGGTGAGTGTTGCAATGTCTGATTATTATCACAAGCCACGTTGAGCTTGTTTTTATGTAAAGTTGCTTGTAGGCTAAATAATGGTGGATGCGGTGGTGAGCTTCGGCTCGGCCACTTTCAAATAGCCGACGTATATAGGTTTAAAGACCTCGCGTGGCCTATATTCACTTATTTAAGCCTTGTTTTCTTAGATCTGGTTGCTTATTCCTCTCGCAAAATTTGGCAACACAGA
>NC_137816.1:28871119-29043619 GCF_963921795.1 Nannobrachium achirus | reverse complement strand
ATCATGCTTTTACCAGTTCTTTAGAGGATCATTTTGAACTAGAAACTTGGCTGCTCCTCATTGGCCAAGGGCCCTGCCTTTGTACTGTCGGTAATTCTTTTGAGGAGAATAACCTTGGTCTATAAAGTTTTGGAATAACATACTGATATAACCTACTGGTCTCGAACCCACGTGTTGTTGTTATTTACTGTATATCAGGTCGCACTTGTTGGTGGTGATGTCAAGAACGCTGCTCCTCTTTGGCCAAGGGCCCTGACATTTTTTTGAGGAGAATAAACTTGACCCATAACGATTTGGCATAACATACTGGTCTCGCCTTTCAGCGAGCCCACAGTAATACAACAGTAGTTTTCAACTCTGACCTATATTTGTCTATCAAACTGTACATTTTATTTACCTGGCATCACAAGTTCAAATTAATAACTTATTAGTGATGCACATATTTAATTAGTTCCATTTTGGGTCCCAAAGGTTGAACTTGGGAATCAATTGTTGAAAACTATTATTTTCAATCAGTCAATGACAACTGATAATTGAAAACTGAATAATTGAGATAGAGAGAGAGAGAGAGAGAGAGAGAGAGACAGAGAGAGAGAGAGCCTTCGTGTCACCCAGACACTGCCCCTCGCATGTCCAAATAAGCAATTTACATGTACGGGAGAGCATGTCTAAAATGGACAGTGGACCAGTGCTACATCATGTGTGGAAGGCCAACATGCCTTCCACACAATGAATTTCATTTGTCTCTTTTCTTAATACAATTTTCTATTGTTTGATTAAGGGGTTGGTTAGACATTTTAACAACCAAACATTGTAGTTACACATTGTAGTTAATGGCTGAGTCCTGCCATCCCTTGTGTGGCTTCCATGTCGTCCTGTGACATCAGTTATATGACTTAATATATACCGGTAGATATATGTGTTCAATATCACAGTCCCTTCCAGACTCAACAACACTTTTCGAGTTCAGGTACCTATAGGACACAAACCCAGCCTGTGCAGCTGGATCCTGGACCTTCTGTTGGATCGATGCCATGCAGGTGGTGTGGTCTCCATGACCCTCAACACAGGAGTCCCGCTGGCCCATGATCTTAGTTCTTTACTCCCTGTACACCCACGGCACAGCTGTAACTTGGTAAAGTACGCTGACAACAGTGATATATGCTCGCAGGTTTATCAGAGACCCAAGCCACATCCCAACCAAAAACTGTTTCAAATGCTGCCACTTGGCAAGTGGCTTATTAGCCACAATGGTCATGGTAGGTCACTGAGTTGGGGGGCATTTGTGCCTGACTACATTTATTATTTCTTCAAAACCCACTGTAGGAGTAGTAGAATTTATTTTGCTACTACTACACATGTTGAATGTTGAATCTTGAAGGAACATCATTATGACGTCATCACTTGTGTTTATAAGGAGTCAACTCACTGCATTTGTCAATAGCATTGTACATGGGTTATTATCCGACAACTGCACAACATTACTGGGGGTATGGAGAGGAGAATGGTCCATCTACGTGGGACTCAACCTGGCCAGCTGGGAACCGCCAGTCTCCTATTGACATTGATCCTCGCAAGGCTGTATATGATGCTTACCTTAAACCAATTGTCCTGTCATATGACAAGTGTACCTCAAGGAAAATTGAAAACGATGGACATTCTGTATTAGTAGATTTCGAAGATAAGGATGACAGATCAGTGGTTGAGGGTGGCCCTCTTGCACACCCCTATAGACTGAAACAGTTCCACTTCCACTGGGGTGAGAAGGGGGGTCAAGGCTCTGAGCACGCCGTTGCCGGAAAACGGTACCCCTCTGAGCTTCATGTGGTACACTGGAATGCGGTCAAGTACAAGTCATATGATGAGGCAAGGGCAGCCGCTGATGGTCTCGCCATACTCTGCATCTTTGTAGAAACAGGTGATGATCGGAGGGTTCCACAAGAGAACAGTGGACTCCGCACGATAACAGATTCTTTGTACATGGTTAAGTACAAGGGAAGAGCTGTAGATTTCAAAGGCTTCAATCCCACGTGCCTCCTGCCCAGCAGCCTCCACTACTACTGGACCTATGCAGGATCACTGACCACACCCCCCCTCAGCGAGAGTGTCACCTGGATGATCATGAAGGAACCAATCCTGGTGCCTGAGAAACAGGTGGACAAGTTCCGACAGATCCATTTTAATAAAGAGGATGAGGAAAAGAGACAGATGAAAAATAACTTCAGGCCCATCCAGCCTCTGAAAGACCGGAAGGTGATTGCCTCATTCGACTGCAAGTAACAAGAAAATCTTGTGAAACAGATGTCGCCACCCAATCATCAAGAATGATGATACAGACAGAAGAAGACTAGCTGAACCCGTAGAAAGCAAAAAAGTAAGTACCATGCACACATTTGTGTTTACTTAAGTTAGAAGATGAGTACCACTGTGGCTCAGCAAGAACAAGGCAGGTCTGGTGGGTCACAGGAACGGGAAATTACAGCTTTGAAGGAGAGGACTGGAGTAGCTTTCACAGTTAAAGCTTTCATTTTTTTTATTGATGAAGGACAAGGTGCCAGCAAAGGTAACTGGAGTTCAATGTCAACTACATCTTTCTCAGAGTCTCTAAGTACTTTTACAAGTTATATAAGTTTTACATATTTTTTAGAATCATTGAACTTCATTTTATAATGGAAGTGGGTGTGGAATATGGAACCTCTCCCCATAGAGCGAGTGGTGAAGAAGGCACAGCAACTGCTGTACGAGAAGCGGTTTGTGGTCAAAGCTCACCGTATCATCAAGAACATGCACCATCCCAGTCACAAACTGTTCACTATGACAGCAGCCAGGCAAGGAGGCCCACCTCGGTATCAAGGGAAATACCACCAGATCTCTGAACGGCTCCCACCAGACTACCAGGTTACCATCAGACTGCTGAACAAGGCTTGATCACAAACAATGACCAAGCTGGCGTGCCAACTGGAACACGACTTGAAACAGACTATTTTTTAGGATAATGTTCCTTTTCCTTTGCGTGGACTTCTCTTTCCCTGTGGACCTGCATATGGATTTATTTTGTAATTTATTTTACCAGATGTTTTTTTTATTTTATTTTGTTTGGACTTTATGTTTAATCATGCACATAGAATAGGCTACCTGGCACTATGTGGACCTACCAGTGTGTTACCACTTTCATACCTTTTGCTTAACCACATGTCTATCTGCTGGTCTTGTGCTATGTGTGTATATATTATGTTTATGTATACATCTTTGTATGTTCTCTTGACACTTATTTAAAGTTAGGTTTTCTTTCTCCATCCTCTTCCTCTCCCTCCCTCCTCTCTACACACCTCTAAACCAGTGATTCAAATTGATTCTGGACTGGTCTGAAATATTCTGTTATTAGTGATATTCTAAGTGAAGTCAAAGGAGGGGTGCTGTTCAAGCAGTTATGCCTAATCATTTTGATTGCTTTTTTTCCACTCTTTTTTGTTTTCTTGCAACCCCCCACCCCGCAGAGGCTCAGTGAGATGCTCCTCCCTCAGTCTGTCAGTCGCTCTTCTATTTCTAATTCCTCAAGGAAATCCCATGCATGACCCTAAACAAAACTGACAGGCAACAGGCAGATCTACAAACTCAATTACTGAATTCTTGAAATGAACAATTTCATTTCTATCATCGATTCACTGTGTAACAAATTGCAGTCAATCCAATATTTAAACACACATTTCTAATTTATGGAGCATTCAATCTTTGTACAAAAGCATTATACTGCAGACATTTCTATGTTGAAGTACAATATTTTTTAAATTAGGTTGAAATCTGCTATTACATTCCACATAACAAATAGTGAAGAACTTTCGGCTGCACCTTGGATCATCCAGACTCGTTTCTCTTGTTTTAAATTGCCAAACACAAATCATCACCCAAAATCAATGATCTAAACAAAATTATGGATAAAATGGAAATCTTGGTCTGGATATTGCAATTGTCCTACTTCAAGTCAGCCATTTCCATATGTTGATTAAAAGCTACTAGCCAACTTAGAGCACTAACATGAAAGCTTTAATTGATATAGTGTTAAGACAGAGAATGGATCCTCACTTGGCAAGTAGCTCATTCATGACTTGCCCTCGTGTCTTCGATTTTGAGTCCTATAGACATGGGTAACATGGAATAAACATGCCAATGCCTACTCAGGCATTATGCGAGTAGGCATTGGCATGGGTGGATGAGAAACATAACAAATATAACTGTTAATTAAAATTATATCCCCTTTTTTATCATTTGCCACAACTCTCTCTCTCTCTCTCTCCCCCCCCCCCCCCCCCCCTCTCTCTCTCTCTCTCTCTCTCTCTCTCTCTCTCTCTCTGTCTCTGTCTCTCAGCTTTGAATTGAACACAATTGTAGTTGAAGTGACCCTTGACGATCACAAAGACGAACAGCATTTGAATTGATCAAATGTAGCCTACTACTGTATATTTTGTACAGCAATTGATGTCAACTGAGTAGATTAGTAGATAGATTTCTTTTTGACTACAAGGGGGAACCCAGAAATGTCAATAACATGAAACTTTCATGACCTCTAAAGTTCTGGGAATGCGTTTTGTTTACAGTTCTGTGATAAAAAAAAAAAGGACGACTGTGACTGTGAAGCGGGAGGTATGTCACAAAAACAATCTGCCTCGGGCACGCCACCTACATTATTTATCTTGTGACAACAAACAATAAACAAGCTTTTAACAGAAACATCCACAGAATTGCCCTTGGGTTCCAAGAACTCAGGCTTATACTACCGCCAGAGCAAGGGCAAAAACAAGGTTGTGAGAAGAACCTAATCTGAAGAGCTCTAGTTTATAGAAACAAACACATATGTATGTTGCGGAAGTGTGGATGTGCTCTTTGCTTTTATCACCAAATCATTTAATTAATTCATTAATTCATTCATTCATTCATTTATGTACATACCGGTACTGTATCTGTCACTTAAAGTAGTCGAAGGGGCTATAACTGGCCTACGGTAAGTCAAGCTTGAGAATATTAAGCAAAAGTGAAAGTACAATTATGCAAAAGGTTCCCTTAAAGCTTAAACATTACACGTTTGCTTGGTTATAATTCTTCTCACAAAATCCATTCCCTGACAGTGAACATTAGATAACATGATGTGTGCTTGGGTAGCTTGGTCAGAGCGCTCCACGTAAACGTAAAGCCACAAGGTTCTTGGTTTGATACCAGGCATTGCTAACCCAGGCCAGCATATGATTACCATCAATAAGATTCTGCTCATAGGTCCAGTCCTGTCCTCAAATTGCAACATAATATTATTACAGCTGTATAGCAGTAATAATATTTGTTAGTTTTGTTTGTTTGTTTGTTTTTTATTTTCTTCATGACAGATGACGGTCAAGTGAAAATGATTAAATGTGAAATATGCTTAGGAATTGAAATGAACCAACCGCAGGACTGCGTAAATAAACATACTTAAAGTCATTAATGAATTTGCAAGTGTATTTCACCCGCTCAAACTTGCATAATGATGGTGCAATTTGTAAAGAACAGAGGAATACAAATGGGTAGAAGGATTCGTTTTATTCATAGAGACAAGAACAGTGTTGAACTACAACAAACTTGTATTAGTTTTCGTAAATCTTCACACAGGACAGGTTGGCTAAGCTAAAACCTTGTATCTGCTTACAGGTATTGTATTATGCTCAGGGTACCTCCTCCTGTTACTTCCTTTTCCCTATTGAGGCAGACAGCTGTATGTCTATTCTTAACCTGCCTATCACTGTTTCACAACCTGTCCACATTCTGTCCACATGTCCAGTGATAGGTCAGTGACCACGCCATCTGTTATCATATTTAATTATTCTTAATATAACATCTCAAAAGGTCAGAGTAGTGAGTCCTGTCTTTAGCAATCAGTTTATTAGATATGAACATGCACACTTAGATTTGTGTTTATGATACACATCAGATATTTATATCTCTGTCATAGTCTACTCTACTGTATTGGATCCGAAACTTTCAACTACTAAAACGGTTTTGATCAGTTTTTCCAGATATTATTTAAAAATATGTGCTTTGAAAATATATTCAATGATGCAAATGATTGCAAAAATGTAGAGAATTACAAAAAAGGGCTGATCTACAAGCTCAATAGCTCATCAGCTTGTATCTGCTAGTTTTGAATAGCCAAAGTATAAAATATGGTTAAAGTGGTTAAAATGATTATGACACTACAGTATACTAGTAAGACGCCTCAGTCGCACCAATTCTTGGCCATCTGGCCATTGATGTATAGCGTGATGTCAGAGCGGCAAACCCATAGAACCAAAGACAAACCCTTAGAACCACAGACAAACCCATAGAACCACAGTGTCAGGCGTGACAGACAGAGACACACTCAGACAAGCTGTGACCGTTTTCATAGTAAACCTACGGTCGCAATTAATACACATTTTGATGGGGACCCTCTGGTACTCCCCCAAGTACCCCTGGGGATCCCCGGACCCCACTTTGAGAACCAAAGCTGTATTAGACCCTGTCTTGATTTTAGCTGCTTGAAATGAAATACATGGAATTAATTAGTCGTATGAGCCGCTGAGTCTGTGTTTGATTGTGTATGTGATTTGCATACTAATCGAGCCCCTTGGCTCTTGTTCGAGACATGCACACATACAGCATGGGTCGATCCGCCTCACTTGAAGGGATTCTAAATCGGTCCGTTATTATTTAACATGCTTATTTACCGAGAGACAAGGACTTTGAGGTGAGTTGAAGATGTTCTTTCTCATGAACTCAACAGAGACCATGCAGTGGAAGCAGCTTGTGTCTCAGATCTCAAGGGCATGATGATGATGATGATGATGATGATGATGATGATGATGATGATGATGATGGTGGTGAACTAGATGTGCCGCCATCTTTATTGTAACTCGGACATCGTAGTAATTACCACTCTCTGTCCGGAGAGTCGATAAAAGTTACAAATTGTAGCTTTACTTTTAATACAGTATGTTATTTTTTATCGTGTGTATATTATAACATTATAATATTCTTCAATAGATACTGAACGTGATTTGGTTGACTATTCTTTTCAATTGCATTCCATTGGCATATTTATGACCTGTTACGTTTTGGAATTCAGGATGGCATCATAACGCACGCACGCACGCACGCACGCACGCACGCACACACACACACACACACACACACAATCTGCCATCATATTACTGTACATTAACATAATTGGGATGCCCCTTTAGTGCATATCGCATAAATAAGACCAAAGTCATTTCCGCAGCCAGTGTTTGAATCTGACCCAAGCCTCTTTGCTGCAAGTCTACCCTATGATGTAATGTATATACCAGTAAGACTCCCTAATCGGGAGATAAGTGACCGCCAGGTCTCATGTAAAAATCGGCCTGATGGTGGTGCTAAATGGGACAGATCCATGTTGATGACATGACTCTAGACATACTGTGTACCGCTTTGCGTGATTTTAGGGCAAAATCTTTAGGAGCAGTGTCCAAAAATGCGTGAAAGGAATGAAACAGAGGTCCAAGTCCTAAAAACCAAACAATAGCATATAAACTTGCCAGTGGCACCACGCTGTACTCCAACGAAATTCATGTGTCCGCTCTCATGGACGGCATGACAAAAGACTGGAAGCTAACTGGAAATAGTGTGACTGTTACCATATATGGTCGAAGGGCGGAAATTACCTCACTGCAACATCCGGTTGCTTGGAAACCAATAACAAAATAAAAGTAGAATATAACAATTACAAAAAAGTAGCAGTATAGCCACACTATCATTATAACTTTCGTTTTAAAGATTGTGTCTGTACTGACTCATAGATTTGGGATCTAATCAATCTATATTCAATAATGATGTTTAACTTAGTTATGACATATCCTATGCTATTTTCTGACTTATGTTATGGCCCAACTCATCATGTCAAGTTTTCCCAGAGTCCCCTGACCTTTGTGCAGTACTCCTCCTCTCCTGAGTCTTATAATATCTATAGATGCTACCTTGACCCATCTCTGTGGATTTAAGTTTTATTAAAATGTCAAAACAACAAGTTTAGCATGTTGAACAACAAGTTTAATGTTACAAATAGCCTCACTGAGAGAAACTGTGTGTTAAGCAGCCAGCAGGTCTCTCTGTGTGCTAGATAAACGTTCTACAGTAGCTGTAACTTGTTAAGCAAAACCATATAGATTGTGAACTCTGGTTACCATGGCAGTGTCTCTTTAAGCCGCCTATATCCTGAAGGAACATGACGACATCAGATGAAGAACATCCACCCAGCCGAAGATAGCATGGTGCCATTAATGTTTTACAAAGTGTGTCATCTTTGTGGAACCCTGGTGCGTTTCCATTGGTCACCACCCTTTTTGATTAATGTTTTATAAATTGTATCCTTTTCTTTCTCTCCGGAGGGAGACCACCATATTTTAACCACGTACTGTCAACCTTGTTTCTGTCTATCAAATACAGTGATCTTTGCAAATATACGGCGGCAGTCTCTGAGTCTTATTCTTGTTGGGGAATTATTCAGTATTTTATGCGAATAAGATTTTGGATACATACCGGTATACATTATTTTCATCTCTAACACTGACACACTGACCAAAATATGGATGACAGGTTCAAAGTGTTTTAATGTCAAAATATTTGCTGTGAGATCAGGCTCAGTAGATAAAGTATCATCTAAACATCTAAACACCACAAGCAACGAGGTGGCATGACATGTTTAATATTTAGAAAAATAAACTACATAAAGTGTGATTCCTGATGGAGGATGATCAAAACAGGAAAGAAGGCCCTGTAGCAGAAAGCCAGTGTAAAAGTAAATGAAATCAGATGTATTATCAGGATGTTTGCCTCAGATAAATGATGCACACTCCTAATTAGGATGAATTAATTAAACCCCAATTTTCATTCTCTGCAATTCAATTTCACCCTGTGATGCAATATGTCTTTCTCTGGAGATCCTTCCTTCCCCTGGAGTCCATGGATAGAGACAGATGTTTGGCAATCTTCTCCATTTTCTTGTGCACATACTATTAAAGTGTGTGTGGTGTTTTATCATACATACAAATTTGTGTGCATGATAACACGTGTAGCCTATGTATTATGCATCAGCAAATATCTGGAATGTGGTTATAATGAGTGTTTCTCTCTGCTCTGTGTGTGCGTGCAATACAGTATGTACACTGTGCTGAGACCCTGCGTCCTCATACGAGGACATTACATTTTTGCCTTTCTGCCCTATGCTACTTCATTTTTTCAAAGTATAGATAACATAATTTTCACTCCCAGCAACTTATATTCATGCCATATTGTAATATTACCTTTAGCATAACAGTATGATCTAAAGATTTTTGAACATCTGTATGAATTTGTTTTATTGAGTAAATCAGAATTACGTTGTAGCCTACATTCAAATTAATTCAACTCCATATAAGGGGAAACAGAGAACTACTGTAGTAAGACGCCTCAGGGCGACTTGCAACCTCGCCCTAAAGGGTGAGGTCGCACCAATTCTTGGCCATCTGGCCAGTGATGTATATCAGACCAGTTACCCATATATGGAGACCCCTGCATGATAGTCAACAATGTTATGTCAAAACATGCCAAATATGGGCATTCCCAGATATGTCCTTAATATTGACGACGTTGGGACAGGGATCTCCATATATGGGCATAAAACGTATGTTAATTAGAGCCAAGCAGGACCTTGGCAAGTTAGGGCCTGGGTTTGATGCCTTGATCCATATATGGGCATAAGGGGGTACCCTAACAGGGCATCATCTGGGAATGCCCATACTGTATATGGACATTTTATGTATTTTATCCATATACATATATGGACTTAATATTAACGTTTTTAATATCATTTTAATATCCTCAGCATAGAAATGGAAATTCACACCGTGAGCGGAAATAAGTTCTCCCAGCGGCAGTATATAGAGGGAGAATAATAAAGGACCAAGAATCGAGCCCTGTGGAATACCAGAGCAGATGTTGTGTTTGTTTGACTCAAAGTCAGCTAGGTTAACAGAGTAGCTTCTGCCTGTTAGGTAAGAGTAAAACCAGGACAGAGCTGCCCAGTGACCAACGGCAGTAGACTGTGGTTGGTTGTACAGGTCAACTCCCAGTATAACAGTAGTAGACCGTGGTTGTACTGATCAGATCCCAGTGACTAACAGTAGAAGACTGTGGTTGTACATGTCAGCTCCCAGTACAACAGCAGTAGACTGTGGTTGTACTGTGTATTTCACTGCATTTTAGAAATACTACTTTTTCTTTAAATGGAATGTGACGAATAAAGGTTGATTGATTGAAGACAGTGGCTGTACTGTTCCCAGTGACCAACAGTAGTAGACTGTGGTTGTACTGGTCAGATCCCAGTACAACAGTAGTTGTACTGGTCAAATCCCAGTGACTAACAGTAGTAGACTGTGGTTGTACTGGTCAGATCCCAGTACAAATCCCAGTGACTAACAGCAGTAGTAGACTGTGGTTGTACTGGTCAGATCCCAGTACAACAGTACACATTCTGGTGTGAATTTGGTGTGAACAAAGACCCAGTGTCCTCATAGGACATTGCTTTTTGAGAGAACTACTTATCGTAGAAAGCTGACATTTTGTTTTATAGTAATTGTATAATAATATGTATTTATGGAAAGATGAACCCACTGCCCCCATATGAGGACATCCTTTTTTGCAAAAACTACTTCCTGTGCAAAGACAATGTTTAATTATTATACTTATTATTAGGTCCTACTAATCCCAAATACCTAGGAGAAAAAAAAATGCATACCAAAAAAAAAGCTTGGGTCTCAGGAGGATAGTGTGTGGATGCAAATGCATTTGTATATGTGTGTGTGCTTGAGCGCAAATAAGTGTACATACGGTAAGTACAAGAGTGCACACAGGCATGTACTCATGACCCCTTTACAGTAGTGGTGGTGAGTCTATGTTGACAAAATTATTGAAAAAAGTATCCACTCTAGAGTAGGTCTGAGCTAGGCCAAACAGGGCCAAACACATCATAATAACTGATCACTCACTGACTTTTCATTTGGACCACCAGGATATAGTTGTAATACATGATAATAGATTCTATTGTAACCTCTATTATAATCTATTATTGCGACCGTAGGTCGCAGTTACTTCTATACTATCCAAACCTCCACAGGCTGTCAGTCCGTCAGTCAGTCCGTCACGTCACTCGTCACTTGTCACACGTCACACTTTCCCCCTACTCATATCTCCGCCACCCAGGCGCGTCACGCCCATTCATTGTGAGTACGACGGGACACCCCCACTTTCATAAAACCGTGATCTCATCCCCCCCACCTTTTTGGCCGGCCGGGGTGCTTTTTTTTTTTTTTTTTTCCCTGCGCTGCAAGCTGGCTCTCATCAACACAAACGCGTAGTAGGGGCTATGGCTACTTATATTTCCAGGACAATTTCAAAATAAACATGATCGATTGTATCTGAAAAAAATAAAATAAAGACTCTTGTTTTGAAATGCGCTTCTGTGCAGAGAGGAAATGGCTTTCATAGGAAGTCCCTTTACCTCTCTGTCTTCCGTGCGTATTATGGACTCATGGTGAAATGAACAACACACTACAGGCATAAAGGAATAACATCAAGACAAGACCATGTAGGCTATAAAGGCATTAAACATCGTCCTCTGCTCCTCTCATCCTAACTCAACACTTGGTGAGTCGTGACTCGTGGCTATATATTAGAGTTAGAGTAATGATGATGGAATGGATGCTAATGCTATGCTAACTGCTGGCTAATGTACACTGTTGTGGGCTAGTGGCTACGTGAACCAGAACCACTGTTTCCTAACACTGGGGTCTGGATCGATGCGTGCAAGTTGCTGTAGTAGTAGACAGTGGTGTAAAATTGTGTAGATTAACTGAAAAGCTTTTGAACTGAATGATTATATGATACTGGTGTTGTCTGTCTGTTGGAGTGTTGGTACCAAGAATTCCATCTACTATAACTATATAGACTATCTTGCTGGCTGGTGCTTGTGGAGAGAGGCAAAGGGAAAGTGTAGTGTGCCGTTCCCGATTGTTTAGCAAAAAAATAAACCGCGAAAAACCTTTATTGTTTATGTCGGACTTCTGCGTTGTTTGCGGCGTGAGTTTCGGTGCTATAATCAAATGGTTTGCGGATTCGGAATCACAATAATCTTAGCTTTGAAATGGTATACAGCTTGCAAAGAAATAAACCGCGGAAACCCGAATAAAACGCGATCAAATCCGCGAAAAACCGCCATTTTTCGCGCACGCTGAGAGACGTGCACCCCCACTCTCTAAGAGGCTCTGACGCCTCTGCCGCCACCGTTGGCCCGATCCATGCCAAAATTTCCACACAAACTCCTTGCCTGCCAAACTACAACCTCCAAGGACCCCCGGAGCTCCAGGGACCCCCAGGTCCCTGGGGGACCCCCAGGTGTAAAAAATGACAATTTGTGCAAAAAAGACCAAATGACCACCCCAACAGGGGTGCACACGGGGAATTCCCGGGGACCACCGACACCTGGTGCTCCAGAACGGATGCAAAAGTGGTGGCGCCCCCAGTGGAGGACCCCCTCCACTGCAGCGCACATAAAATGCCGTAACTCGGGCTAGGAGCGACCGGGAGAGCCGGGGCCGGTACCTATTCGTCCGCTTCGGCGGCACGGAGACCCCACCCCTCACTTCTCACATGGCCCTCTTCTAGCGCCACCATGAGGCCGATTCTTGCAAAACACATTCTTGGACACTGCTCCTACAATTTTTGCCCTAAAATCACGCAAATCGGTACACAGTATGTTTACACTCATGTCATCAACTTGGATCTGTCCCATATAGCGCCACCTTCAGGCCGATTTTTTAAAACACATTTTTGGACACTGCTCCTACAATTTTTGCCCTAAAATCACGCAAATCGCTACACAGTATGTCTACACTCATCTCATCAACATGAATCTGTCCCACATAGCGCCACCTTCAGGCCGATTTTTTAAAACACATTTTTGGACACTGCTCCTACAATTTTTGCCCTAAAATCACGCTAATCGCTACACAGTATGTCTACACTCACGTCATCAACATGGATCTGTCCCATATAGCGCCACCATCAGGCCGATTTTTTCAAACACATTTTTGGACACTGCTCCTACCGATTTTGCCCTAAAATCACGCAAATCGGTACACAGTACGTCTACACTCATCTCATCAACATGGATCTGTCCCATTTAGCGCCACCTTCAGGCCGATTTTTTTAAACAGATTTTTGGACACTGCTCCTACAATTTTTGCCCTAAAATCATGCAAATCGCACAGTATCTCTACAGTCATGTAATCAAAACGCATCTGTCCCATCTAGCGCCACCATCAGGACGATTTTGGAAAGACATTTTCTTTTTGCCTATTTTTTTTGCCTATTTGTGGAGATAAGCGACCAACGGTCGCTTATCTCCCGATTAGGGAGTCTTACTGGTAGTGTATTATAATGATCATAGTAATACATTAATACTTTATAATGTATTATAATCACAGTTATAATCCATTATAGTGCATTATAATTAGGATAGTTGTAATACAAATTTACTGGATTGAAGGGTACATCCACAATATTCAAGGTAGTAAGGTTGAAATATTACTGTGTACAAAGACTTGCTACAGTATCTGTGCAGTGCTTGCTCCACCGTCATATTAACGGTATCACTGTATTGTGATTTTTAATCATGAATCGATCTAAAACGATTAACTTGCATTCTACTTAAGTAGCATTAACATTAATTAATTAGATGAATTAATGATAATTGCCGTAATGTCAGTTAGCTGTAAGTAGATATGAGCAACTCAGCTGCTGATGTTTCCATGCTAACATTGTTTTATTTGTTGTTAAGAAATAGTTAATATGAGGCGGAGCAAGCACTGCACAGATAGCAAGTCTGTACACAGTAATGTTGCAACCTAACTTATCTTGAATATCGTGGATGTACCCTGCAATCCAGTTACTGTAGCCCTTCTTTTGAATCCTTTTGGGGATGTTGATGTTTTCATCTGCCCATTTGTCAATTTGGTCAAAAGAAATTTGTGGAACAGAGCTCATATTTTGGGACCATCCCTCCATTGTTGCAGGCTAAGATGTGTTACCACCGGACCCATGTGGTCATGTGATCCAAGATGGCCACGGTGTCAGGTCTATAGCCGCAATTCTCAGGCCAAAGATCAATGATTGTGTCACAGACCAGAAACAGCTGTTAGTGTTAGGACAGTCCTATTTGGCTTCAATCAAACCAATCTAATGGTATCCAGAGGGAGACTCAGTACTGTAATTAGCGGACCCACTCTGGGGGCTGTGTTATCAGCAGTGCATGTCATTGAATTTGATCCATACACAGCCTGTCGAGGAGGAGATTTGATGAAGCCACTGATATTAGACCACGTTGGGAGATCCTTAGGGGAGACAGCAGATGATGCAACCTCAGTGTGAACTCAGTTGATTAAAACCACTTAAACCCTACTTTGTTGTTTGGGGTACCCTCTTTTTCACCCTCTTCACCAAATGTCTTTGCTGAAAATAGCAATTGTACAAGCCCACAATTTAATTTAATTGCATTTCATTTCATCTTTATTTATTTAAGTTATGTTTTTTACATGATTACATTAATTTACTTTTATCCTTGTCTTTTATTTACATATTCCATACATGAAAAGGAGCAGGAAGGAGATAAATCAATGCATTGCGACACATGAGCTTGTAGATCTGCTGTTTCCAACAAACATTGTGTGCCTATTATGCTCAGAATAGGGATTCTAGGGTTCATGTGGTTAACATGATGCTGGCTCTCAATGTTTAGAATGAAGGTTAGGGATGATGTCATTGAACCATTCCACATTATGAAAATTAGGATGATGATGAAACTACCTCTTCTTCTTTTTTATGCCCCAAATTTATAACTTGATTGTCTTACATGCTCAGCACAGATGTTCTGCAGCAGAATCACTGCCAGGTCATTACATACTGGGTGTCATTATTCTTTTGCATAGCAGATTATGTCAATGTTCCAGGCACACTTAATCATTTTCTTATTATATAAGCTGGATAATGTATTACGAATCATATCATATCAAACTCTCCAGAATCACAAAGAAAAAAGCAAGAAAGAGAGAAAATGCTAATACTACATAACAAGCAGGTTAATTGTGATTGTTGTTCTAAAAATGCACAGAATTACTGGAATGCATATTGCATTATTATTTGAACTGTGTTATGATTTCCGAGAACCTTATTTATTATTTATCATTTGCCACTGTTGAAAATATTTCTTGTAACATTATTGCTTTAGCAACCTACCGGTGTGCTTTCTGACATTATTTATGTATTTAGTTAGTTAGTTAGTTAGTTAGTCAGTCAGTTAGTTAGTTAGAATATCTGTTTTGCAAGAGAAACCTGGACAAGAAAAGCAACACAAAGCTCTTAAAAACATTAGACATTTAATTGGCACAGATAAGGCCTAGCAATTAATGATTAGAAAGAAAAGCCACATCAGGTTACACATAAATCAAGGCAATATTATTTCTCACAATGTCACCCCTTAACGTTCAAAACAAACAGACCAGCATTTCATTTTCCACCATGACTTTAACCGTAGCTTTAATATGGTTTAGCAAGACATGCTCCTTCAATTTCATAGTTCTTTGAAGCTCATAAAGGGCAGACAACGCTAATTGTTATTGTACTGCAGTATAATGAATGTGCATATGATGGGAGCTTTCTCAGCATGGCCTTACAAATGAAGAGCTACCAGTGAATCAGTCTGTTAAGGAGGGCCAGCCTACCCTCGGGATACAATGATCTGGTCTGACATTTATAGTTAGTGACAAACCTCCATACTGTAGTCCCCAGGAACATTGGTACATACAGCATACGTAGTACTACCACATGTCGAATATCACCGTAATCTACTGGCTATAGGGAGCTGAGACGAGTCTCTTTCTTGAGACGGAAAGTAGCTGAGACAGAAATCCTTTACATTTTTCTGCCCCGTGTTTTTCATTGTTGATATAGATTGTGGGAAAAAATGGTCGAAGGACAGAGCCCTGTGGCACCGCCTTCTGGAAGGTTATGCCCCTGTAATGCCAACAAATGATTGAGCTGAGTTGAATTGAATTCAGTAGAGAGCCATGAGAGAGAGAGAGAAAGAGAGAGAGAGAGAGAGAAGAAGAAGAAGAAGATGATGATGATGATGATGATGATGATGATGATGATGATGATGATGATGATGATGATGATGGACAATGCGTTAAATGTGTTGATCTCATATCTGGATGCCTTGATGTCTAGACTGAACTGAACTGTACTGAATTGAGATAGACAGACAGACAGACAGACAGACAGACAGACAGACAATTGAGACAGACAATTGAGACGGACGGACGGACGGACGGACGGACGGACGGACGGACGGACGGACGGACGGACGGACGGACGGACGGACGGACGGACGGACGGACGGACGGACGGACGGACGGACGGACAGACAGACAGACAGACAGACAGACAGACAGACAGACAGACAGACAGACAGACAGACAGACAGACAGACAGACAGACAGACAGACAGACAGACAGACAGACAGAGAGAGAGAGAGAGAGAGAGAGAGAGAGAGAGAGAGAGAGAGAGAGAGAGTAGAACAGACATCCCCCTGGGTTCAGCCTGTCAGATTTATGATAATGTACTTTGAGTACGTAACAGTTGCTCGAAGGCTTTACAGAGAATTTGGGTCTGAAGGTGAAGCTGCATTCGCCTGATTCCATTTGCCGGGGTTCCTCAGGCCTTGGCCTTGTTAATAGGATCAGAGATGAAGTAAAGCTGCCTCACTGCTTGCTGCTGGCCCTGACGGGCTCAGACTGTCAATATTCACTATTGTTCTGCCAAAAAGCTATACTTGTTCTGCCGGCTTTCATGTAGAACAGGTTGAACAAGAGTGGTTCGTGATTCAGGGAGTGTGTGTGTGTGTGTGTGTGTGTGTGTGTGTGTGTGTGTGTGTGTGTGTGTGTGTGTGTGTGTGTGTGTGTGTGTGTGTGTGTGTGTGTGTGTGTGTGTGTGCACGTGCGCGTGTGCGTGCATGCATGCGTGTCGGAGTGCGTGCATGTGTGTTTGTGCATGTGTGACAGAAATGCAGTAATGTGGAATAATTACGGGTCTGACAGGGCCCCTTATAGATGTCGTGGTACTATACTTGGTGTAGGTCGACTCATAAGTGTTCTATGTTGACAGTCTCCAAGTTAGCTGGAGGACCTGATGGTGCTTATTGCAATTTATAACATAACCACACCGAAATATGCTACTTAATTTCCAAATCACCAATATCGTTCTAACATGAGCAATGGGTGATGTTGCCAGTAGGGGTAAAAAGAAACAAAGTAACAAAGAAACAAGCAAACAAGCAAGCAAACAAACAAACAAACAAACAAACAAACAAACAAACAAACAAACAAACAAACAAACAAGAAAGACTGTGAGGGGGCGAGTTTATTCCAAGAGGGAAAAGAGTCCAGGACGTGTGGAGTGTTGGCCAGGGTGTTTTATTGGAGGTTCAAACTCATTTTCTTTGTATGCAAGGCAAATAATCTTCTATTGTGCTACCGGTATTTTCGTCAATCTTGTTGGAGGACCCAGATAGACGTCTCCATTCTCACACAAACACACTTTATGTATGCTGTCTTCTTCTTTCGTGTATCATCGTCCTTGATGATTGGTTGGCGACATTTTATTTCTTTTTACTTAGAGGAGGCCATGGGGCTGGCTGTCGTCTTCTCCCCCTTGCTGATGTCGGCTTAGGCAGGGTTTGAACCTACCGCATGAAGGGCATATGCACTAACCACTACACCAACGTCGCGCCCATGTATGCTGTCTGTTTGAATTTGAAACCGTTAAATACATCCAACAAAATTGCTGTAAGTAATACAGGTGTGGGTGTTCTTTTTTACTGAAGACTCCTACAGGTTGGTCGATGCACCAGCTTAGCAGGGAAAGGATCTGGGTGGGATAGCATGTTGCTCTGCATGTGCCATACTGTAACTAGAAGCAGTGCTCTTCCGAGCACAGGTCTCCTCCAGGCCAGGCGTCCTGGTGGTGCTACTGTATAATAAGCCAATGTAAAAAGGGTGGCATATGTTCTTCACCTTAGACCTTTCATGGCAATGGGACGCTGATGTGAAAAATGCAGTGAACAGAGCCTCTAGGGAGTGCGCGTACAAAGTTTGACACTGATCGGTGGTGTTATAGGTATAAAAACACAAATTGGCCTGTTATAGCGCCACCATGGGGCTCATTTGACATTTTTGAAGTGGCATTTCTTCCTCAGCCTAGTGGGAATGTGCGTGCACAATTTTACAAGATCCGTCTCGATCACATGACTGTAGAGATACTGTCTACCGATGTGCGTGATTTTTGGACAAAATCTGTAAGAGTACTGTCAAAAAAGGAGTTTGAAATAAATTGGCCTCATGGTGGCGCTATAAAAGGCCCATGTGAAAAATGTGGGGCAGAGGTTCTGAATTGGCATCCAGGGAGTGTGTGTGCGCAATTTGGCCGAGACCAAGCCAATGGCGCCGGAGATTAGCTGGTAACAAACTTGATGGACGGACAGACGGACGGACGGACACATGGACGGACGGACGGACGGAGGTGAAAACATAGTCTCTCCCATGCCTTCGGCTGATGGAGACAATAGAAAGTCCCCACTGTCAGGTGAAAAGAATGGGCCTGCGACTACAGTACATGTGTAGGCTACCAGAAGAGACACATGTTCGCCTACACTCTCCCATGTGACCGACTGTGGGGGGGTTAAGGGACAGATATTTACACTATGTGTGTAGTGTAAAGCAGGAATTTGTACACCCAAATTAGTGGAAATAAGACAAAAAGAAAAACTCTAAAACTGCTGTGTCATGACGCACTGAGAATATTGAATAATATTGTAACTTCATTAACGGCTTACTGATTGGTCAACAACAAATTATTACACATATTGCCAGCTTCTGTTCGGCTCATCGCCAGATGTCATCGAACTATTATGCATTACTTGAGCTGAGGAATACTTCTCATAGGACCAGTGCCAGATGTATTGACTGCATTTATTATTTTCTCCAAAGATAATTTAACATCATCTGCTCTTGGCTGTTGTTTGAGGTGCAGCAGGTTTGTTGTTGACGACTCTGCGACTCCCACACAGGGACATCGGTTTGCTCTTGTGAGAAACTCCAGAGCCTTTTCTTCCATGACACTGACTGGGACCGCTCTTATGAAAATAAATAATTTGATTGGTCATGATTGAATTCACCAGCAACACCCATACAGCTAATGTGTTCAGCCTAATCCATCCAGTGGTGGAAAGTAGTTTGCATTTACTCAATTACCATACAATTTTAGGTACTTAAGTAATAACATTTATCAGTACTTTATATTTCTTCTCCACTACATCTGAGAAGAAATCATTTTACTTTTTACCCCACTACAATTATTTGGGAGCTTTAGTTGATTCTTTTCTATATATAACTTTGTGAAGTGCATTGGAAATGTTTGCACAAAAACAAAACAATAAAGGATATACAACTATTTTTGAACATTTTTTTAAAATCTTGAAAGTGTGAGAACAACTGATTTCGAAGGCATTTTTAGAATTGGCCCCAGGACTTAATGGGTGTTTAAAAATTGATTAAATAAATTAGTTTGATTCATTCGTTTTGATAGTTTGGGGTCAGTTAGCTGTTTATTTTTGGGTTGCCATGGCAACATACGGTATACTAAAGTTGTTTACTTAAAGGACAACTTTGTTTTTTTTACAACAAGGGTTCATATTTTAGATTGTAATTAGAGAAAAGAAAAAGTGAGTGTTAAAATGTTTTCATTTGCTTCGTTCTATTGTTTTATCACGTTTACCGTGCTAAAATGTGGGGCATGCGTACGCATGGGGGCATGCGTACAAGGGGCTAAATATGTCTTTTTAGACACAATAAAAGCCAGCAGTTTCTTTATTGCTATTTACAGTAACACTTCTAGCCCCCATAAGTCACATCCAACCATGAAAGGTTGCGTTGTATCTTGGGAATGGGCTTATTCTGTGTAAAATTACATATTTAGCCACTTGTACGCATGCCCCCAACCACTGAAATAAGAATCTCTAAAACAATAGAAAGAAGTAAATGAAATAATTTTAACACTCATCTTTTATATTCTTTATTTACAATCTAAAATATGAACCCTTGTTGTAAAAAACTAAAGTTGTCCTTTAAGTTGCAGGAACTTCATATTAGGCATTAACCTTTTATATCTACCAAATTAATTGGCCATTTTTGCTAGTTTTTGTACAAAGTACAGTATATAATGTGGGCCTTAAGTGGTTAAAGCAAAGGACCTTACTAGTCTCAACACAGTGCACTATCTACAATACAGGCACAGTATGACCCTATATCCAATGTCATAAACAGGGTATTATGCAACATTTTAAGCTTTTTCATATTATATGAAAGTATTCTAGAGAGTCATAGCTAAAATATAAAACAAGCCATTACTTTTAGATTGACCTAATAGCAATTTGGAACTACACCTTATTGTATAGTCTCAACGTTTTGGAACTAATGCTTAAGAGTTATGGAACTACGGCACACCATGCACTGAATGGTAAACTAATGCAGTCTTTCTTTTGTCCAAAATCTGTCCAAAAGCCAGACTACTGTGTATGTGAATGCTTAGAATTCAAGGTGACAGATTCTGTCCTTTGTCTCTGAGCTGAGCTGCCAACCACAAAGGTACAGTACATAATAAAAGAGGGCACAGAAACTCCCCGCCCACTCCAGTCAATGAAAGGTGCTCACCCATTGCATACAAAACATAATAATTTGGTCCGCGCTCCACCAGGGTATTTCTTTGTCACTTGTATACTTGTGCATACGTGAAATGTGTCCTCTATTTACCAAGGGTCATCACCATGTTGGCCTGTGGTGGACAATTTTGCCACGGACATACAAAAAGAGTGGACAATAATATGAGGTCTGTAACTCTGAGTGTTCAAATAGAACCATTGAACACTCTCAAAGTTAAGGTGGTCCTTGCAAATAAAACATTTGAGAACCACTAGAACTAGTTTAAATGGGTCTTATGATCAAAATAGTTTTTGCCACACTTGCATCTTTTTTTTTTTATCTTCTCTTCTGGGGGTCCCTGGCACAAAACCTTTTGGCCAAATACATATCAATCAGCTTATGGGGAAAATGATCGATCGATTGTAACTTTTTAATTCATTTTTGTTTAGAAACGAAGGCTTTGATCTGAAATCGTTGTTGATACAGACACATCCACATGGCAGTAGAAAACATTTAGCCTCCCAAAAGACTGCTGATGATGGCTGTGTATTTATTGTAGCTCTCCTCCATCATTGTCTCAGTATTGTGGCAGGCTGTCTGTCTGCCTGCATCGCTGCCCTTCAGTTGCTCCTGGGTCTTAGTGTCCTAGGCTCGTAATATAAAAGGCTATTAGGCTGCACTGCTATTATGTAGCCTAAGCCTATACTGTAAATGTACTGCCGGAGCCCGGCACCAAGCTCTGACACATTTGGGCCCAGCCCTGCGGTTCGAAGACATTCTGATGTTTACCATTAAAGTGTGCGCTACCACTCAAAATCAAAGTTAGGTGTCTCTGATTCAGAGTATTTCAAGATTCTCAATCTGTGATCATATATTTTCACAAATGTTATTTTGCTCTTCTGTAAAGTGTGTAAGATACATAACCACAATCCATTTTTTCCAGTTATTATTATTATTATTATTTTGTGTTTTCTCCATAGTCAAGGGTTCAAGGTTCCTTCAACCTGTTACTAAATAATGGAGTTGAGCACGGACTAAACATCACAGTTAATGTCAAGGCCATTCAAGTAGCCCAGTGTGCACATCACTGAGGACTTGTCAAGGGCAACGCACACAAACAGTGTGGCGAGGAAGGCTAGGCAATACCTCCTGAACCACCTGGGACAGCTGAGGAAATTCTCAAAGAATTCAGGACCTGAAATCCCTCGACTATGGTATAGAAATAGCTTGTCTCGGGTCCAGCGAGCCCTGCAGAGGATGGTGTGGTCGGATGACCGCACCACGAGGTCTTCACTCCCCTCCCTGCAGGACTTGGATTCCTGAGTAGAGCTAAAAGGATTTTGAAAGACCCCCTTCACTCCAGTAATGGACTGTTTGTTGCCGCTCCGGTCAAGGCAAACGCATGCGCTGCCACCACCACAGAGCACAGGAAGAGCTGTTCCCTCAGGCTATCAGAGCTCAGAAAAAGAACCAACTGTCTGTACCTAACCAACAGTATTGTCTTACTCTCTCTCTCTATCTTTCCACAATTGTTTGAATTTTTATTGCTATAGTTCATCACACTATATTTACTGTTATTTTTCAGCGATGGAAGAAGTACAACATTTTTTACTTTCGTCAAAGTATCAATAGGCCTACCCTATTGTAGAAATGTCTGTTAGAAGTACTTGTTAAGTATTTAAAGTTTACTTGAGTAAAAGTAGCATCAACATGACATCAAAATGTATTTAAAGTATCAAAAGTAAAATTATTCATTATGCAGAAGGTCCTATTTTTTGTTTTAAAAAATCCTTTGAAAACTCTTTCTACAAACTCACAACATGTGGCATTGTAACTTCTAAATTGTGTATATTATTACTCTATGATATGATAATTCTCTCCTCCAATACTTTTGCAATTTTATTTAAGTACATTTTGAATTCCAAGTATTTCTACATTGCAGTATTGCTACTTTTACTTAAGTAAAACATTTTAATACCTTTTCCACCACTTGTAAGTCTGGCTCCATAATCAAGCATTAAATATCTCATGCTTCTCAAAACCTGAATTGTTGTCTATGCCTTATTTTCTGTCCTTGTGTTACTCCAATACAGAATCCCATTGACATTGGACATTGTTATCACAGTCTGGTGGAGTCAGGTAGCCATGCAAACTGTACGAGCATGTGAGGAATAAAACCTCTTAAACTTGAATTACTGTATCAATAGTTTCTCCACAGGCTATTATCCGTCAGAACTTTTAAATCAATAAACACTTTGAAGTGCAACCTTGGAAATCAAAGTTTGTGCTTGCTTCCACTTGGCTTCATGGAAATCAAACAAATAGTGTTGATACATATTTGTATGTATAAATTAAACTAAGTGTTTTGTTTTGTTCCTATGTGGCACATTTCTGCCTTCTGTAGAACAACTTTAATCTAATAAACATTTTGTTTTTCATAATTATTAAAGCACAATTTTTATTTCCTCTTCTACCCTGGATTTGAAACCGGTGTTCTGATATTTTTACCATTGAGATAATAGAGCCCGGCCTGCTTGCTCGGGAGATAAATTGTATCTTGAGGTCAAAATTTGTATCAGATCCTGTGTCAAGGTGAGACATGACCTTTGACACAATCTAAATGTCTCACTAGAAGAGCAGGGGCATAAAATTCAACCACCCCAATTGTATAAG
Organism: Nannobrachium achirus; assembly: GCF_963921795.1. Taxonomy (NCBI): domain Eukaryota; kingdom Metazoa; phylum Chordata; class Actinopteri; order Myctophiformes; family Myctophidae; genus Nannobrachium; species Nannobrachium achirus. The sequence goes on along the minus strand of NC_137816.1, from coordinate 29,020,060 downwards.
TTATATAGCATTAGTACTGTACCATACAGATTGGACAAAATTACATTTTATTCAAAAATATATAAGCACGCATATTGAAATGCATTAATAAAAATCGAACCTCTGTTCGAAGTGGAGCTGTGTGTGTGTGTGTGTGTGTGTGTGTGTGTGTGTGTGTGTGTGTGTGTGTGTGTGTGTGTGTGTGTGTGTGTGTGTGTGTGTGTGTGTGTATTGCAGTTGATGCTCAGGGCAGGCTAGACTCAACAGCACCTCTCTGGTCACCCAGGATCATGTGTACCGATTTTTGAAGAAAATATGTAGGAAAAGGAGCAAAAAGTGTGTTTTGGAGAAAATTCAAGATGGCAGAAAATCTATCCTGGCGCATATGTATATATATATGGGGAGATGCGTCTTGACCCAAGGAATCCAGGGAAAAAAGAATTTTAATTTTCCGATCTACGGTTCAAGAGTTACGGGGCAAAACGCAAAGTGGGCCGTTATAGCGCCACCATGAGGCCGAGTGATGTAATTATTTTTCGATTCATTCTTAAAATCATTATGAATCTCCTCTCCGAGGTTTGAAACTGTAGCTCCTATGCTTTGCGAGAGAAAAATACTTGAATGTGATGTCTTGCATTGTCCCATTATAAGTCAATGGGGACAATTCAGCGTCGTTTTTTGCCGATTATGTCGCCATTGTAAGGCGGATCGGAAAGAAAGTTACTAGCACACCATTCCCGGCCGAGCCGCACGTTTTGATGTATATATTGCGGGGGTGGCGTAAATGGTGCGGGACTAGTAGCGTGCCGAAGTTTAGGCTACAGACACGGACGGACGGACGGAGACCCACACTGGTGTACAAGATACACTACACCTCCAAGATTCCCATGTACCTGACAAACTACTTCTTAAAGGTCAAGGATGTTCACGATCATAACACCAGAGGCAGCTCCACTAATCATCATCAGCGTAGATTTAACACTAAACAAGGCGCTAACTCGTTCTCCTGCTATACCATCAACATGTGGAACGCCCTTCCACAAGCCCTAAAGGAGAGCAAATCCCTAGCCTCCTTCAAAATTGGTATGAAAAGTCACCTTCAAACAGCAGCTACCCGTGACTTGTAAATAGACTAAGCCCCCATGCTCCCCCCCCCCCCCCCCTTTTTCTTTGTATTCTGCCTTTTGTATTTGATGGTATGCTTTTGAAACTGATATTATCCTAGATAAAGTACTATGTTCTATCCGTCTGTCTTTCAATGTTATATGAGATACTTAAAGTGTGGTTCCTGTGGAAATAAGCCTCGGCTTTCTAGGATCTCCTTTTAGTTGACCTTGTACCAGTGATTTGTACTGTCATGAAACTGTACTTTTTTCTATTGCAAACTTCTAATAAATTCTTCAATCAATCAATCAAAACACACGGCCACGTATAGGGAGCTTGTGTTCCACACAGCTCCAAAAAAGTGACATAGTGAGGCTTTACTATGTCAGTATTGCCAACACCCCTTACAGCTCCGCTGCAGGGTCCTAGCGACCAAGCTCTTTTGGAATGCAATTAACACTGGAATGCAACAACACCTAATCAGAAACTGTAGTTATGAATGCTAAAATACATTTTTGGTACATTGCCTGTGCCCACGTCATTTTGACAGCTCAATCATGTGGCTGCCAAAAACATTATGTGGAATGGTTCTTGTAAAAAAGTTACAAAGCTGACTTTAAAAAGTGTTTGTATGAAACTGCTACACTGACAACTTGACCTGGATTGATGTTACCATCTGTGCCAGTTTGTTCATGTCACATACAACATATCCCTGCACAGAAGTCTGCACTAAAGGTGTTAATCTGTGTAGATGCATGTGGTTCATTCCACTGGCAATGCGTGGGTATATGCACTCAAGGCAATGTGGGCTGTGCCCAGTGTCGGTTGCGCCAGGCAGGCGACATGGCACCTCACCAAATGAGGTCTGTTATCTCTCCTCTCCAGAGCCTATTATTTTTCATTCCCAGCTCAAGGGAGTGATAATAACACACGTTCGTAGAGATCCACCCTCACAGACACACCTCCTAAATATCATCTGCTGTGTGTGGGCGTAACATCCATGCAGGCTACATACAGCATGTGCTCATGTACACTACAGTATCCACACATCCACTCAAGTGCACACATGTGTGCACAGCCTGATGCCATTGCTGGGCAAAAGCTCAAGATGTTTCTTTACATTCATATACCGTACATGTATGTAAATTCTCCCCCAGAACACAGGGTATCCTCAGATAGCAGAGCTTTTTACATTGTGTAGCCCTGCTGGCTTGGGATCCAGGATTGATATGCAATGTGCATGTGCTACAGTGACATATTGCAAAGGTCCACATTCAAGAAACAAGAAAGATGTTCTTTCTATATTGTTTCACCACTCCACTCCTCTTCCTTTTATACCATTTCCAAGCTTACAATGCGTCACAAATGTATTCATTTGAAAAGTTGTGTAATGGGACATTCTGCATTGTGAGTACTTTCTAGCTAAACAAGTATCCGGGATCAGAATTACAGTACTTTGACGGTATATTTTGATACCAATACATTTGTACTTTTACTCAAATAAATGTTTAATTCCAGACGTTCTTTACAGAGTATTGTCTACATTGCAGTAATGATACTTTTAATTAAGTAAAGGATTTGAGTAGCCTACTTCTTCCACCACTGCATCTCCTCTTCTGTAAATACATCTCCTTTTCCTTGTTTACAAGGAACACACTTATCTTCTGTCCTGCAAACCATTCCTCTACACATCATGCCTCATTTGGGCTTTTAGGATGTCTGGCATGTTTAGCTCATTGACAATGACTCACAGTAGGCCTATACGTTTTTTAAAGCATCAGCTGAAGGTGCAGTTCATTCTGATATACTGTATGTGCATGATGTCATGACACAGACTTAGCAGAGAACAAAACACCACTGAAGTTGATGATTTATTCACAAACTGCACACCTTAGTAACTTGAAATTGATAGCTGAACATTGGACAGCGATGCTGATATTGGACACTATGGGCACTATTTAGTGGAGGTTTAGATTTGTTTTGTTTGTATACCACCAGGGAAGCTGGTTTTTGGTATGTTGCTAACCCAAATAAATAAGCTTATGTCTCAGTTGGACCTTCATTAGACATACAGAATACAAACCATGACTGACATACCGGTATAGGCCTACTGTATACACACAGTGTTCAAGAGAACACAGGTGCATGGCTAATGGGGATGAGTAATGGCTGGATAGCCTTTTAAAGGATAAAAGGAAATAGGTAATCATTCTAGTTGACTGGTAATGGGGATGCTCATTAAAAGTATTTATTTAGAACATGTAATTGCCATTTGAATCACTAATACCCACAGCAAAAAAAAAAAAAACTAAAAACCTCTTAACACAAGAGAGCTCTTGTCATTAAATCAGAAACTGAATATAATGTATCCTGCATTTCCCCCCACCTCTCTCCTACTGTACTTACTTGGCATGGATTTCACAATAATAAAACGTTAAACTACAGGACATCCAACCAATGCACTGCAGTTCACTGTTTGATCTTATTGTATTGTTGTTGTTGTATTGTTGACAAAGTGAAGAACTTCACACTGCCTGCAATGCTACTGTACCATCAATCTATAATATAATTATTTACAATACAGTCTATATTGCACGTGTATGTGACAACACTTTCAACTAGCTGCACCACATAGTGTGTGTCAAACTTTTGAACCCATCAACTGCACTGACGATAAGCAACGTTACCACATACCACAATCAAACTACAGTACAGGCCTTGTCTTGCTCCTCTCCTCTGCTCTCCTTGAGCTTATTCTTTATATTCCTTACTCTTGCCTTCCTCTTCCCTTCATTCTCAGTATGTACAGTCTCAGTGGAAGAAAATCGATCAGGCAGCAGCAGTTGATTCAAAACGCTTTCTGCAACCAAGAAAGTAGATCATATCACTTTAGTTCATAGAAGTTTACACTCTGTAACCCTGTCTATCAAAACATTTTTTTCAAAAATACTACTGCTGGTGTAAGGCATTGAATGATTTAGGGCCAAAATACATTTCTAATCTTGTGCTACATCATGACCCATCCAGACTTCTCAGGTCATCTGGGACAGGTCGTTTTCTGAACAAAAATGTATAGAGAAGCAATTTGTTTTAATGCACCACATATGGAACAAGCTCCCAAAAAACTGCAGGTCTGCTATAACTCTCAGTTTTAAATCAAAGCTAAAGACCTTTGTGTTTGCCGCTGCCTTTTACCACGGTATTCTCTGAATAATTTATTCTGCACTGTAGCTTTATTCTCTTATTTTTCAGTTTTATTGTAACCTACGTATGCTTAACGCCTAGTTGTTGAAATAAACTTGCCTTGCCTTCTCTCCTCCTATATATCATGCAGCTCTTCAGGGCCAGAAGACCACAGGAATGGGGGATTTTTACCAGTGAAGTAACAGGTTCTTTGTTGATGAGCAGATTATCAGTGTGGGAGGCATGGAGGGACGGGCTTTGATCTATGAGATAAAGACATTCCCCTTCGTCTCCTTCTGTCTCCATGTTGTGCGACAGACTCATCCAGTGAGGAGATTACAGCTGCAGAGATTACCTTCTGCCCCCCCCCCCCCCCAACCCCTGCCACAAGCACACACACACACACACACACACACACGCATGCGCACGCACGCACGCACGCACGCACGCACGCACGCACGCACGCACGCACGCACGCACGCACGCACGCACACACACACACACACACACACACACACACACCATCCTTTCCATGGTAGCCTATGTATGATCTATTGCATCATTTGTTGTTTACTTGTCATTACTGTTTGGGAATTTACATTCAGTACACAGCTCTGGTGGCAACAGTCACGCCAGTGAAGAAATTGAAATTGATTCCAGGCTGCAGCTTATATTTCTGCTTCGACACGGTGGTTCCTTCACTGAAGTAACATTGTGGCTGGCGATTGACTCCGCAGATCATCGACTTGCAGATTACAAGAGAACTAATGAAATATTGTCCAACCATGGGCTCTCCTGTGAGAGCAAATCACGCATGCTGCTGCTGCTCATACACAAGTGTGCACTGGCGCTGATATGGTTTATCTTTATTTGCCGTGGGCGAGGCGGGTCATAAAAGGACAAGAGAGGGTTATAAACTTGTGCTAATTGGTCAGCTTCTGTATCTTCCCTTGGGATTATACGGCAGCTGACCAAACAGTGCACACTGAAGCCGTGTCTTCCTGAGGGCACAGCACAGCCAAATTGCCACCGCGGGTGGTCTCCCTGGGCAATCTGGCTGCTTAAGCAAACATGAACGTGCATAAAAACTGTGTCCCAAATCTGGTCACTCTTAACTATTAACAATAATTATAATTGCGACTGAAGGTCGCAGTTTAATATATGAAACGGCACATGCTGACCCCGTCTGGATGTCTGGATGTGTACACTTGTTTTTTTTTTTTTTTTTTTTTTATTGACAAAATATTACAATACATACAAAGAACAGGTCAAAAAGCAGTCACATCACAATAAAATTAAGAAATACAAAGAAAAATATAATAAAATAAATAATAAGCTCGAGGTTACTTAGGTAATATATTCACCACAGATTCTTATGGTTTTCACAGCTTTAGTGTTAGTACAGTGTTTTAAAGTATCTAAGTATGACAATAGTAGGGCTTTAAAAACAACAATATTTGGACGTTGGTTGGCAAATTTGGTACAATGAATATGATATTTAGCTAGAATTAAGAGAAGGTTAATAACATACATTTTGTCTACATTTAGTGTACACTTGTTTTTACGGTCTATGGGTTTGCCGCTCTGACATCATTGTGATGTCAGGGGAACCACTCTAACAGAATGGGTTTGCCGCTCTGACATCACGCACTGGCTTCACTGTGATGTCACACTAACAGAATCCCTTTTATGCCCATATATGGAGTTCCCTGATGTCAGCAATATTAAGCACATATCTAACAGGACTTCATATGGGAATGCCCATATATGGAGGCCACATCGGCCACATACCACACTAACATAATCCATATATGGCCAAGACAGCCCATATCTGTGTGGCTGTTTCTACAGACAGGGATCTCCATGTATGGGCATAAAAGGGTATGATGTCAGATGTCATAGGTCCGATATACATCACTGGCCAGATGGCCAAGACATGGCACGACCTTGTCGCCCTGAGGCGTCTTATACTAGTTTAGTCCCTTTTATTTATTTTGGGGTGTTTGACACTGTACATTTGCACAAACATGAAATTAGTCCTTTGCATTAAACTCATGCTTGATATAAGGAACAATGCAAAAATGTCATTAATACAGCATCCGGGGAGCAGTGAGGGGTTAAGTGTCTTACTCAGACTCACACTTAACCTCTTGAAATCTAGCATTCCTCTTCTGGGATGAACATTCAGTGAAAGTAGTATATCTACCCTATTTGTGGCAAAGTTAGGACAGGAGCAGGCCTATTTATAGAGCCCTGGAGGACTATGGGTCAGTGTGGTTTAAGTGGTTAAACACATGGGCAGAACAGGGGGTGAACCTGCAACATGGTTAACTGGCTGGTTAGACAGTAACCGTCTAAACAGATTTGGAAAGAGTATTGGTTGCATGCTCACCTGTTTTGTATTCCTTCGCAAATTGCCATTCTGTTGTATTCCACACATTTGAAATACATTATTAATGACACAATGGTATGAACAATGGTTACAGAAATTCACATTCAGGACATGCATTTGCCCTTATAGCAGCCCAATGATCAAATCCCGCACGCACGCATTTTGTGCATTTACTTGTACATGTAGTCAGTGGGACTGTTTGTTCTTTGAGATTTCTGGCTAAGGATTAATAGCCTCTGGTGACAAATCTGGCCCACATTTTCATACTGAGACCTGATTGGTCCCTCACTGCTTCGGAGGGAGTGAAATCCAATCACAGCACATTGATATTGCAAAGTGAGACTCGCAGCACAATTCAAGGAGTTATATTCTTGCTGGCCACATTTTGACCAGGCACAATGTGTGAAGGTTTTTTGGATCAAATGTTTGCCATTTTTGTCAAAGCAATGTAGCATAGTTTGTAGCTATCCATGGTGCTGAAAGTAGCAAGTCAGTCCTGCGTTGTGCTGAAAGGGAAGGAGTCCTGGGCTGTTGCTATCTGTGGTGCTGAAAGGGAAGGAGTCCTGGGATGTGGCAATTTGTTGGCCGAATGTGGCAGGTCAGTTCCGGGTTGCAGCTATCCATTGCGCTGAAAGGGGCAGGTCAGTACTAGGTTGCAGCTGTTCGTGTAGGGGCAGATCAGTGGTAAAATGGCAAGCTTTTTGGGGACACAGTTCAAGTTGAGTGCATTTTGATGCGTTGCACACTCCACACATTTCTCGCTGGCACTCCAGAAGTTTCACACTAGCTCTCAGAAAGTGTCCTAAAAGTGTCACTCAAAAAAAGAAAGAAAGAAAGAAAGAAATGAAATGAAAACGTGAAATGATTGATATTGGTGTCTTCTTCAGCTCAACACATTCAACCACTGCTAAAAGCACCAATACAACAATGCACTCCAGAGTATTTTGCTTCTAAAATACATGGAGTTAGGACAGGAGCAGGGCCACACCTACAATCAGGCTATCTCCAGTCAGGTTGCATCTGCTCACCTATAAAAGCCTCTTCCCCCAATCGTTATCGCATCCTGCAACCCTCCCACCCACCCCACTACTTTCCTATTTCTTCTCTCTACTCGTTCCTTCCGTAGGGGGGGGGGGTTCGTCGTGCCCGGGAGCTATGGCGGGCCCCCTTCGAAGCTTCCCCAACTCGGCAAAGTTCGGCATCGGAGACTCAGCCTCCGATACTCGTCATTGACTCTTCATCTGCAACTCCGATACTCGTCATCAACTCTTCATCTGCGACTCCGATTCTCGTCATCGACTCTTCATCTGCGACTCCAGTACTCGTCATCGACTCTTCATCTACGACTCCGATACTCGTCACCGATTCTTCATCTGCGTCTCCGCATCAGCGAAAATCCGGCATCGGCCACTCTGCATCATCGACTCGCCTTTTTATTCATTTCACTCCATTCATTTCATTGTTTCTCTTCAATAAACTCTTAAATTATCGATTTGTAGTGTGGTCCTTGCTAGTGAATGTAAGTTTGTAGGTGAGGGTGTCGCTTAGAGGGGTGAGAGGCTATATGTGTGTTATTGCGTTAAACCACAATTGCAGTGAAGCAGGAAATGAAGATTCGTTAACTGTCAATTGCAATTTAATTTTTTTGCATTATTAATTACTCCCTATTCTTTCCAAAGGAAAGTTTAATTAATGTTTGTGAATGCATGTGTGCATGTGAGGGAGCAACTTACTGACCACTAATTAAACAGATTATTTCTTGAAAAGGCTGAAAGGCCCCTTAAAAATGTATGCCCATATCAGACAGACTAACAGGTGTAAACACAGATTCCACAGACAGACAACACCATCACCCTCAGCCTCACACTGCACTCTCCAACCGGGAACTGAGCAACACATTAAGTGGGAATGCAGTTCATTTACTAGCACTCAGCATCTAACACCACGTGCCCCCCAAGCTCATTACCAAGCTCAGAGCTCTAGGATTCAACACCACCCTGTGTAACTGGATCCTGGACTTCCTGACAGACAGATGGTACAAATTGGCACCAGCATCTCCCCCATACTGTATCTTAGCACTGGGGCCCCCCAGGGCTGAGTGCCCAGCCCCCTCCTGTACTCCCTGTTCACTTATCACTGTGTGGCCACACACAGCTCACATGCCATCATGAAGTGGATTCTATTTTGCTGCCACACATGCTATGCAATTTGCACTACGTTTTGCACTATTTTGCATATTAATAAGATACCATATTATGTGATCTTCTGGTGATTTTAGTTTTTCTCACACCGTCGAGGAGGGACTGAACAGAGATGTCACTGCCTACAATCTTGCCACAGCTGTATTGTAAGTGTAACAACATGTTACAACATGTGATAAATAATACCTTGAACTTGAACATATTGTTTCTCTCACAGAGGGCACGGGGGCACATGCACACAATAAGAGATGACAACCCAAGACTGCATCACAGGAGATAAATTAATCAATCATTGGATTTATGTAATGCCTTTTGTTCAGGCTGGACGTCAAGGTGTTTTACATCCATCTAGATTTCGAAGGCCAACCCAAAAAGATGTTTTTTTTTTAAGTCAGGCCTTGAAAGTGTCAGTGCTGTCTGAGTGTCTGATTGACAGAGAGCTCTGCTGGATGGGGGACTGTATAAGAACTGTATTTTTGTAGGGGGAGTAGTCCAGCATCTTTGGAGCAGAGGAGAACCGAAGCCATTTCAAATGCAATCCCCCATCTCTCAGAAAAATAACCCATCTTGCCCAAAACTAAGAATTGTTTGTTAATTTATTTTAGAAACAGTAAATGTTTTGCACCCTACATATTTTGGTAACTGTAATATACTTGAATTATCTAACTAACTTGTACTATTGACTGTGTTGTCCAACCATAATACTATCCCATTCCTTTTAATAATAATAACTAGAAATACTGTTCCTATGAAACAGTGTGGGCTCACCCGTAAAATATGAGTCCATGATGTCCCCTAACGTGACTGCAGCGTGCTAACTGTCATGTGAAGCTCAACCAATACTCCAGCTATATGCCACTCCCAGATCCTTTTCCGCCAATTTCCAATTGCACCTCATTGGCTAAGGGCCCTGCCTTTATACTGTCGGGCGGAACTTGATAGATAAATAATTAATGAAGATAACATAGTGTTCTCGCCTTTCAGGCGAGCCCACAATTGATTCCCTATCAATATATATATAGCGCCTTTCTAGGTATGTCGCTTTACAGAACAAGATAAAATATTGGAAAAATATATAAAAGAAAGGTAAAACAAAGGGGGGTTGGGATTTATGTGGGGAATGCAAGTCTGAAGAGGTGTGTTTTGAGTGTGGTTTTAAGGGTGGGGGCAGCTCTGGTGTGAGCTGGGAGTGAGTTCCACAATGAGGGGAGCAGCCACCGAGAAGGCCCTGTCAACCCAGGTTCGTTTCTTTGTCTTGGGGATGTCAAGGAGGTTGGTGTGACCCAACCTGAGGGAGTGGGAGAGAGTTCAATGGGCCTGGTTGTTCACTTTGTAGGCAGTGATTAGTACTTTGAAGTCAATTCTGTGCTAGATAGAAACCATTGTTCTCCACTTTTACTGTCTTGTCTTCTAAACTCAACTTTATTGTCACATCACAGGGTTACAGGCGTAAAAAAAGAGTAAAGAGTAAAATTAGTCATCATACAAGCTCTGTGATTGCAGTTTCAAGAAACATGGAAGGAGATGGAAGAATGAAGCAGGAAAAAGGTCAGATAACAGTATAGGGCTGTGGGGATAATAGGCATAAGGTGTGTGGTTAAATAGCAGTTAAAATAGCAGCAGATGTAATAACAGATATGTATATAGGCTGCATGGTTTAAGGGAAATATCAATACAATGAGGTAACTAAAAAGCAGAAGATATAATAACAACCACACAGACATATAAATAATCCTATGTGGTGGCCTTTGTCATCAGGACAGTCTGGCGACAGGCAGCCATAGCACTTCTTCAACAGTCTGATGCTAGCCAGGTGGAAGCTTTTCAGAAAGCTGCTGGTACTGTATGGATTTTGAAACATCATCATCGCTCGCCAGCGGCCACGGCCACGGTTAGGCTAGCATTGTCATGTTTGCCATTGTCATGGGCAAACATTGTCACAACAGTCAAACATGTTTAATCCACTTAAGCCTGACACCATCGTAAAATGAAAATAGGTGATTTACAAGCTTGTGAGCTTGTAGACCTGCTATTTTCATCAATAACAACATGCCTAAAATAGGGAATCTACTTTAGGGTTATTGTGATTAAATTGAACATCTCACACCTCCAAAAGGCATTCGACACAGTAAACAACCATTCAATACTATTGAGTAAACTAGTGATTTGATAGCGCAGCAATAAACTGGATGATACCTTGAAGGAAGAGAACAAGTGGTTGACATCAATGGAACCATGTCCTCGTCCCTAGCAGTGAGCTGTGGCGTTCCTCAAGGAAGCATACCAGTGCTGTTACTATTCCTCCTTTACATTAACAACATGAACACTGCCTGTAACTGCAAACTGTTCCTGTTTGCTGATGACTCAGCACTCCTGATTTTGGGAGAGGACAAATTGCAGTCCCAATCCCAGTGAACACCCACCCCCCCATTTATTATATTTATATTTTACAATTGCATTGAATGTAGTTCTTTACTCTGTGCTTATAATGATCTTTTATAATTGCATTAAATGTTGTTCTTATTTGCGATTAATTGAATATGAAGGACTTCCAACTTAAACAAAGCCGTAAAAGGTCTTATTTGGGATGTTCCTTTTTGGGCAGGATGTTTAACCGGCCTGTGCTGCAATGCCTGTCTGTACTTGTCATGTTTCTCATGTCTGTCTAAATAAATGATTCAATCAATCAATCAATCAAAAAAACCTGGTTCAACATGCAACCCTCGATTGGTGGTTTGGTTGTCGTTGGGTGTGAAAGGCTGCAATCCAGAGGGATTCTATTGTCCTCCACTTTCGATGTAAGAGAATATAGTGTGTTAAAGCCTGGTGTTTTCCCATCGACTTCTGTGATCTCCCAGTGGCTCTGAGTGGTAAAGGTCAAGGGGTTTCCCTTCTGACTCTTGTCACCTCCTGTCACAATGCGGTCCCACTCGGATAGTTACACAGATAGCGAGGCAGTGTGTGAGCTATCAGCCAACTCCTGGGGGGTTGTGATTTATTAGATAGTAGAGTAGAAAGAGACATGATAGAAAGGAGGGCTGATGAGAGAGGAGAGTGGGGGGTTTGTTGAGAAGAAGCCTGTTGGCCTGGAAAAGTGACATCCACTGAGCGTTATTTTAACACTGCGGGTGCTTTTAAACCATGGTAAAAACGATGTAATTGTTTCTCAATGACAAAACACGGAAAGCTAAATTAATCTATTACACACACACTACATAAAAGTGTTCCAACAAGAATTAAGAGGCCAGTGGAAATAAATGACTAGCTCTTCAAATATGCACAAAACACCCAAGCTAAATCCCCCTCCCTACGTTTGTCACCAGCCTAATGTATTCCCAAGCACAAACTTTGAGCGCTATAAGGCATAAAATAAAAGCGTTGTGAAGTCAAGGCCCTGTGGCTCATCGGAAGAAGCTGTCAGTTTGACCCAAATCTGCTGCCCTCCTCAGAGGGGGAAATGACAACCCCCACCATCCCCCACCCCGTCCACCATTCCCCAGCAGATGTCTGTATGTTACTGCAGTCTCCGAGCAGCCCAAAGGCAAAGAACAGCTGTCTTTACGTCCGCCAGGCCCTGCCCTCTTTACTGTATAGTTGCAGCCGGAGCCATATGGGGGTTCAGTAAAAATCGACGAGGTTTGACTCTCTTTGTCCTATTGTGGTCTGGTGGTTCCTTAAGAAACGGTTCAGTGATGTCCAGCAATGAGTCAAACAGAACATGCCAGTATAAGTGTAATAATGTCTGTAGTCTGAGAGACCCACACGGAATGTCAGTGTTACAATATAATACTTCAATATTCTCAACTGTTTTGTTGGATAAAAGCGTTTATTTATTGTGGGTTAGGTTTGTGTGTTTTTGACGTCTATCTGATTGTATATCTGCCAACTGAAGTGTTGAAAATAGCAGAGGGATCACTTCACTTTTCGAGGTTTGATCCGGTCGGGAGAGGAAACCACTTTACGTCATGTTGTAGTACTCAAAGGACTACAATTTGACGGAACTATCAAACCGGATTCAGTTTTAACCCAAAATAATTCCCCTGCGCTCAAGGACATATACTTTTAGGGCCTACCTAATAAACCCCTTGATGCGGCGTAGTTTTGCTTTAGAAAAATTTGTTTAGGATATGCATCTTCTATTCCAAATCGTAGCGACTGCAAGACTACACTAGGCTACTCGGGCATTTTAATAGGGATTGGGGAAACAAACGGAGGGAACCAAAACAAAGCGACGCCGCTTCTTCGGCTTGTGGTTTCCGCCTAGACCGGATCAAACCGCCCGTTGTTAACGATCACCAGGCTTTCCCTCAGAAAGCCTGGGGGGCGAGGTTAGCAGAGGACAAGGCCCAGGAACTCATACTGCACCTCACCATCCACACCAATGCACACCAAGTCACCAAAATACCAAACACTCCCAGATGGGGTAAAACACACCAAATGTTAAAGCAATTAGCCTGTCGGCTGCACGCCTCACATCATCCACCCGCCCAAAGGCATTGTTCCTATATACCCTGCATTTGTACTGTATACAGTGGTAGTATGTACAGACATCCTGCATTAGTACTGCAGATTATTATACATTACATTTTAAATTGCAACACAAAAATGCAACAGATAGATTTGAAATTTTGAAGCCAGTAGTTCACTGGCGTGATGCAAACTGACTGTATGTACTTTCTCACAATTTCAATTCAATTCAAAGGAGCTTTATTGGCATGAGAAAACATACGTTTCATTGCCAAAGCAAGTTTCAAAACATAATAAAAACTGTTGAAAATGGGGAACATACAGTTGGAGGGGGTACAGCATTGTGTAAACAGAGCTATGTCACATTTTGTCGTTATGTATATACAGGCAGGGTATGAAGCTTTTTGGAACAAATATCAGCATTTCTTTTTTCTCTATACAATTTCAATAGCATACAAATGAAGGAAAAGAAAAAAGCCTCAAATTTAAAACGTGTTCAAAGGTAGCAGCTCTGTTTATACTGTATGTGCAGTAGGTCTAGATGCCTCTCAATGGTTTGTAGTCCTTAGGGTGGTACTAAGGTACTTTCTCACATGGATGTCGGCATTAATAAGTGCATGTTCAATGACATTTAATCACATCAATGCACATGCTCTTGTTCTGCCACAGAAATACAGTACAGCACTACATCATCGCATTGCAAAATGTTATTTTAAATCCAAGGAGTGTAAGACTAAGAATGGAACCAAATCTTCTCTTTAACACTAAGTTTCTTTCTTTTTTTTCTTCCTGTGCGGCGGCTGTGAATGTCATTTTATAATCACCTCCGGTGGTTTTATACATTTTGGTTGTACATTGTGAAGCAACTGGATCAAACAAATCCCCCAAAATGTTGGGGATATCAAGAATTCCAACTAGTGGTTGTGATCAGTAGCTAAATCAGAGACACGTTGTATTAGATGAATGAAAGTAACATTAAAGTCAACTGCTACTCTACTGTGCTGGGGTTGGGTTTATGCTAATCAGTTACCGCACACGTGTCATCATACTCTACTGCAAACACCTATTAAAAAATTGGTCTTTTGATCACCTTGGAGCCGCCTGACCTTGGCTTGTGATGGGAACGAACCTCATCAGCAATTCAAATTGAGCTTCTTGCTTTACCTTCATAATGGATGTCAGATCTGTGACAAGAGACGGCGTCCCTTGAGCGGCTGCGGCTAAAATGTTGCCGACAGGAGAACTACCCACATTCTTATTCTACAGTATATTCTAGTTTAACATTACTGCTAACTGCCACTTTAGTTCAGGCTGGTATCTTTAGAAGACCAGATTTTGAACAACACATGTAATTAAAGGTGCATTTATATAGCACCTTTATCCAAGGCACTTTACATACCGGTAGATTGTGCATTACATTCAACCATTCACACACGCATTCATACACCGATGGCGGAGGAAAGCATGTAAGGCACCAACCCGCTCATCGGGAGCAATTAGGGGTCTTATGTGTCTTGGTCAAGGACACTTCAACATTAGCCTTCCCTAACACAAGCTGATTTTGGTCTATGGTTCACAATCTGTGCCATGGCCCACCTCCCACTTCCTATGCCAGAAATTGCAACAGGTTACCCCAGGCTTTTATTTTTCTTCCTATCGCCAAAATAAAAGCCTGGGTTTCCGAGGCTACTTCAACATTAACTCTGGGGGAGGAGCCGAACTGGGAACCTTCCGGTTGCCAAGTGGCCACTCTACCCCTGAGCCACTTTAATATAAGATAAAGGAAATTATGTATACCGGTATCTCAGGATCCACATAGAAATAGCATAGCTCCAATGAGCAACAACGTCAGTCATCTCTGATGTACGACTAAAGTTTGAAAATGTGCAAAGAATTTTGAGACGTTGCGCTCTGCAGCTATACCGTACACGCGGCATCCTCCACCCAAACCTCCTCCTGGCTCCACAGTCCACTCCACAGTCCACATTTTTGCTGCCGGTACTGTTCACTCTCACCCCCTGAAGAGGATTTATTGCATGGTTGCTTCTTAACAGAACGGTACCAGGGGTGGAGCAAGGAGGTGCCACAGATGTTTTTCCCCACATCCACAGATTGGTATGAATTTTATTTTGGTTAAAAAGAAACACACACACACACACACACACACACACACACACACACACACACACACACACACACACACACACACACACACACACACACACACACACACACAGCATATTAAAGGAACAACAGGAGGTAAGAATATTTCAAATATGAGGTTATTATAGCGAGAGTACCGAGTAAGGTTTAATTTCCGTCTCTCTGGACCAGCATGTTGTCTACAGTATGTAATGTACACGTGCAGTATATTAGCTATGGCAGAACTGCTAACAACAAGATGCAGCAATACACAAACAGCCCTGCCGTGTCAGCCTGACTCGGCCGTAAACAGCTAGTGTAGAAGTGATTCATTCATCCCACATGGCGTTACGACAAATCCAGTGTTACTTTAATGAATATGGACATATGCAAATTCTTCAACAAGAAGACACAACCGTCACCAGCAGTGAACTGTATACAAATTATGACATTATTATTGTGTCAAGTTTGTGAATCTGCAGCTGATAAATATGCATGTTTTGTAATGAAAGTGAATCTCTTAGTTGCATGTTGTACACCAGCTTATTAAGACACTAGGCACCCCAGATACTGTATACTTTATTGCTCTTGCTATAGCGTTTACATGTACATAGTTAGTTATTTGGAGAGAGGAGTTAACCGTGTGAGGACTGAGGAGCCAGGAGGAGAGGAGTGGGTACTGGTGAGCAGATGTAAGAGAAAATTATCATTAGAAATATTTAGGCTATCCTCTTTTTTATACAGCATTTTAGTGGCATGACTTCTGCATACAAATCTGAACAGTGACATCCACTGCTGAATGTGAGTGAGTTGATTACACATTTGAAAAGTGAAAAAGTGTTCTAGGCAGAACAGCAGGAAAACAACAACACCCAAACAGCAACAGGTTTGCTCAGGGCTAAGCTCCTGATCAGGTCAGAACCTACCGGTATAGCTCCACCCCTGAATGATACCACCACAACAATATTGCATTGTTCAAGCTGCTATTTATTCTGATGTATGTATTATGAGCTCCTTACCAACCCAGTGGTGCACACAAAAAGCACAAACCCAAGCATTATCTGGCCAAACTGCATAAAATTATAATAAACCTAAGAAGAGACAATAGAGAGAAAAGGAAGACAAAGTAGATCTATACTGCACAGGCATGCTGGCGAAACTCATTGTATATTTATGTGAAATACAAATAGTATTTCCAGCCACTAGTTTGTCTTACAATGCCGGCAAGAATCATGGCAGAAATTGCCCGAAAGTTTTGATAAATGTGGCTGTCAATGAATCAAGTGGAACAGGGGACAGTGGTATCGATACCAATATGTATCACAGACAAGCTGCTATATGACTTCCAGCGTTCTCTCACTCATATCCATTCAGATTAATCAGATGCTTACACTGTTCCAGGATGCAGAGCTACGAGGGAACAGGTGGGTGAGGTGGAATGAAATAAAGAGATTCAATTGGGAACGATTGGAATGAAAGCTGACTGTTGGAAAAGTTAATTGAAAGACTGAAGACCTCGGGCAAATTCACATGACAGCACTGTTTGACTCGATGAAATGCCATTCTCCCTCTGTGTATGTGTGTGTGTGTGTGTGTGTGTGTGTGTGTGTGTGTGTGTGTGTGTGTGTGTGTGTTTTCAAGCTGCTGATGCTATGTGGTGGGCCAATGGATTTAGCTATTGTACGTTTCAACCATTTCAAATGAAATACAGTAGGCCCTGAGCCCCCCCCCCCCCCCCCCCCCCATCCCACGGTATATCATTACTGTATTATCATGGTTTCCCTTACGTTCCTTGTCGGATTTAGTTAAGATCTGCTGTTCTGAACAGAGTCCAAGCAGATTTGCCAGTAATCTTCACTCACTGTGGTTAGAACCAAAATATGGTGAAAGCCTGACAATATTTCAAGAATCGAGAATCGAGGATGTAAAGATTTTTCTACAGCTATGTTGAATGATAGAAAAGAGAAAGAATTGGCAACCAGTGAATCATTCATTATTCACGTATTATTCATTCATTATAATAATGATAATGATAATATCGTCACTGTCGGGCAGAAACCTCGTATCTCCAAGTTTCAAATGTGCAAGTTTTTTTCATAAATTAAAGCCCTGTTTCATCATACAAGGCTGTCGCACAAAACTAGTGAAAATAGCTGATCTACCGCGAGGCGTTGTGTGCTTGTAGATCGGCTATTTTCACTAGTTTAAATTGGACATACAAGATTTCCCCCCGACAGCGACGATATGTTTTATTATTATTATACTGTCTCGCTCGTCTGTGAGCACTGATGCTGGTGAAATCGACATGAAATCCATCTCAAAAGATTGCATCCGGTGAGCCCCAAAGCAAAGCAAAGCACTGGTGGCTCATGCGGCGAAGCAAAGCAAAATTCAGCCCTCCTAGTCGACAAAAAAGACTGTTCTACAAACAACATGCAAGCTGGCGAGTTTGTTTCATCTGTTATCTCTGTAGCTGTATATGTTACAGTATGTTCAAGAAACCAGTAAAAGTTGTCAAGGAGCACTCGTTTTGACGTTCACCACACACTAATCACCACCAGATGGCGACGTCAGCCACTGGATAAGAGAGTTACGTCACGCTTTGAACTCGCCGCAGACCGGAAGTGTTTACTCTTTATTTACTAGCCTAGCCTAGCCTAGCCTAGCCTAGCCTAGCCTAGCCTAGCCTAGCCTAGCCATTAGCTCCATTGTAGTCACTTGGACAGGGCGTTTAACGTGCGCTTGCCCAGGCCTTACGGCCTGGGCATAAATATAACGATTGCATTCACCACGGCTTCGTAACTCGCGCGGCGCTCCGCCGGCCGCGCGGCCCTGGCCCGCTCTTCGCGGCCACTCGCGCCTGCGGCGCTCGGGGGCGAAGAGCAGGACCAAGGTCCGCTGGCCTTCGCGCCGCTTGGGGCTTCGTGGACCCAGGGGGGCCTCGTAACTCGTTTGGGCTTCGTGGATACAGGGGGGCTTCGGTAGCCGCTCGCAGTGTCGTGGACAATAGAGCGGCGCACCGCCTGGAGTACGTTGTATTGGCGACCGCTTGCTCCGCCCCGTGCCGCACCACGAGTGCTCCGCGTCTCGAATGTGCTGTTTCTCTAATATACTATGACATATACACTAATACAAGCCAGAGAGTCTCCGTAGCTGTACACTATGCACTAATACAAGCCAGAGTCTCATGCTCAAAGAGCTTAGTTGCAGTCTACAGAACATACTGTAACAGCACCGCCGAAGACCTAAACTCAGACAGGAGGACACACAACCCAAGTGCACGAAGCTCTCAAGGGAAATGCGTGACACACAAACACAACAATTATTATTTAATTAAAACATCTTTGTGAAGTGTGGGTGGTGGCGGTGGTGGTGGGGGGCACCACGTCATTTTGAAAGAGGGTCTAAAAAAATCCCCCAATCCGCCCCTGTGTGGGGTGGGCTATTTAAATGCAGAGATTTGGCATGCACAGAGTTCCCAGGGGAAGTCTGGACGGCTCAGCGGCCTTTGTCTGCATCTCTCCCGGCATTAAAGCATCACAGGATTTCCATAATGCAGGGGGGTTTCAGACCAGGTAGAGCACAGCCAATAAATCACCCCGGAGAAGCAGGGAGATATTGAGAGACTCGGGAAGAACGGGAGAGAGAGAAGGCGAGAGGTATGGAGAGATTAGAGGAGAGGAACAGGGTGTATATATACCGTAAGAATAGGTGTAAGGGATGAGAGAGGAGAAGGAGAAGAAAGGGTGAGGAAGAGCCAGAGCTGGTAAGAGGTGAAGAGAGAGAATAATTTGAGGGGCTGGCGAAGCGGCAGCCAGAAATAGCGTGCCATCAATTAAGATAAGCATAGCAGCCGCTCTCCGAGACAGATGCACGCTCCCCGCGAGACTCAGTGCATGTGAGGCCTGGGAGCTACTCTGTCATGACGCTCTCTCTTCTACATCTCTATGAGAAAACCCACTGCATAAAGAGAGGGATTATTCCCATCCATCACAGGCCCTATGCACTCTGCAGAATCAAAATACTGTTCAATGGAGAGCATCCCAGCTTATGCTGTTAAAGGAATGTATTTATCTTGTTAGGCTCAATGGAGGAAGGGGGACAAGGTGCTTCAGTGTAGAAAATGGAATTCCATTTGTACAGTACACTCAGGTTAAATTAACAGTGAGGATTTTACGGTGTACTCTGTGTAAATGCTTGGCCCTTGCCTCCAGCTTTTTGTGTGAGCTGGTAATTTTTTGCCCTATAATGTAATTAACAGCTGACCAAATGCTGTAAAATATATTTAAGGACACTTCACATTATTAATTGCAGTGAGAGACCACACAGCATCTCTTCCATGAGAAAAACAGCATCATCTACAGTAGGTGCCAGAAGACTAATACTATCATGATTATTATGATGATGATAATGATGATACAAGGTCTGCTAAGAGGATTTTAAACCCAAGACAGCCTATGGCTTGTTTCCATTGGGGTGCTTTGTATGATGATGATAATGATGATGATGAATTGTATTAGTATTATTATTACTATAATGTAGTTATTTACTTGCATATACTATAAGTGACATATACCAGTGGTGCTACTAGAGTTGTTGCAACCGAAGGTCGCAGTATACCATGAGAAATGTCGTAGCTTGTCCGTCCGTCCGTCCGTCCGTCCGTCCTTCCTTCCTTCCTTCCTTCCTTCCTTCCTTCCTTCCTTCCTTCTGTACAGGAAGTGATGTCACAC
This sequence comes from Nannobrachium achirus, assembly GCF_963921795.1. Taxonomy (NCBI): domain Eukaryota; kingdom Metazoa; phylum Chordata; class Actinopteri; order Myctophiformes; family Myctophidae; genus Nannobrachium; species Nannobrachium achirus. The sequence continues at coordinate 28,999,859 of NC_137816.1, read as the reverse complement.
ACACACAGGTGACAGTCCATATATGGGTATCCCTTTTATCCCATATATGAAGATCCCTGATGTCATTGATATATATCACTGTCCAGATGGCAAAGGCATGGCCCATATCTGTGTGGCTGGTTCATATAGGGATCTCCATGTATGGGCATACAATATATTGTATGTATATGGATACATATTATTATTAATAAAGGATAGAATAAAATAAAAAGTCCATATATGGGACTTCCGGAAAGATGGCGTGAGTAGGTAGCAGCGAAAGCGAGCTCCCAGAAAGTCGAAAATAAAACCACACAAACACGCATTTAAAATACAAATTAGTTAAAAAGAAAGTGTGGGGGATAGACTAGGTCGACTCTAGATTTGTCAAAACAAGCATAGTGGTGCTTATTATGATACAAAAAGAAGTGAAAATGGCGACGGCGGACCAGATGGACGAGCTGATCAAAGGCCTGGCCGACATAAAGCAGAGTATGGAGGCATTTAGACAAGAAATAAGGCAAGACTTGGCGACACTGAAGGACGAAATAAGAAAAGAGATTCATGAAGAAATAAGAGCGCTAAGACAAGAAGTGGACACGCAGCAGCAGAAGGTGACTGGAGAGTTGGCGGAACGAAAGGCGGAGATGGTGGAGGTACAACGCCGAGTGAAGGAGTCAGAGGAGCGGCGGGTGGAGACGAGCGACGCAGTGAAGTATTTGGAAGACTGTGTGATGAAGCTACAGGACAGGCTGTTGGATTTACAGGCGAGTCAAATGCGAAACAATTTAAGAGTTTTGCCCAGAAACAGCTGGAGAAGGGACAAATTTGGTGGACTCAATGGAACAGTTGTTGAGGGCTGAGCTTGACTTGCCAGACGCAATGGAGTTACAGATCATGAGAGCACACCGCGCGCTGGCACAGAAACCGAAGGACACCTCGGCGCCGCCACGCTCAATCGTAATAAACTTTCACAAGTTTGATACAAAGGAGATGGTGCTCCGCAAGGCGTGGGCAAAAGAAATAAAGGTGGCGGGGAAGAGGCTTGGATTTGATAATGACTATCCACCAGAAGTGGTTAAAAGGAGAAAAGATTATGCGCCATCAAAAAGAATATTAAAACAAGAAAAAATAACCTTCCAGTCGCCATATACGAAGCTAAGGGTCCATTGGGAGGATGGAATGAAGGTGTACAGGAACGCGACAGAAGCAGCGAGAGATATCCGAGCGAGAGGCTACAGAGAGAGGACAACGACACGGACACGAGGTCCAGACTCGACGGCGGTGGATGCGGAGACGGCGCGGGACATGGAGACGATGCAGGACGGGGTGACGTTGATGGAGCCGGGAGCTGGGAGGACGGCAGAGGCGATGGATGAGAAGGACAGACGGAGGAGGGAAGAAGTGGAGATATGGCAACGTGTGTTGAGGAGAATGACGGGAGAAAAAGGAGAAATGACGAAGAAGGCGAAAGGCAGGAGATTAGAACAGCCAAATTCACAGTGCTGAGGAAGAAGACGGGACACTATGGAAAGGAAAGTAAAAGTTAACTCGCAGGCTGAAGGGTAAGGGGGAGGGTGGAGGAAACGGGGATTTAACGAAGAAATATTGCAATTTAAGTGGAATCTAACCCTCCCTGATAGACATATATGTTGAACTTAATACAAGGGTAACTGCGGGGGGAATAAAGGGGAATCTAGAGTCGAAAGAAAATTATCACTTAGTTACAGATGGAACCGACGAGGGGAATGCTTAGTTAGAGGGTTGGGACTTACTGAGTAGGGTTAGGGTTAGCTAGGTGCTAGGTAGACTAGGCCTAGGGAAGGGGCCCCGTCTAGAACGGGGATATGCCCTTCATTGGGGTGTAGGGGGGATAGGATCCACCCCTTGAGTGGAAGTCCAGTGTGTGTGTAGTGTAGTGTAGTGTAGTGTAGTGTAGTGTAGTGTAGTGTGTAGTGATTTTTGTTTTTTGTTTTGTTTTATGGCATGACATATGGATGTGAATATTATGTTGGACAAAGACAGGTAGAATAAATGATGGGAACTACGTGAATAATTAATGGTTATTATGATGGAAATTACATGAATAACTGATGGTTAATATGATGGTTATAATTTCATTGAATGCAAATGGACTAAAACAGAGAAATGGACTGATGAAAAGGAAGAAACGAGAAAAAAAGTAAACCCTGTCTGCACAGCATGAGGATGATCTATATGAGGAGGTGATGATGGTCATGTTTGTTTATTTGTTCTGTAAAAATTCAATACAAATTTGAGTGAAAAAAAAAAAAAAAAAGTTCATATATGGTCATTCCCAGAAAAAAAAATCCCTTTTATGCCCATATATTGAGGTTTCTGATGTCATCAATCCCAGGCCAAAAACGTTAATATTAAGTCTATATATGTATATGGATATACATTAATAAAGGATAAATGTCCATATACAGTATGGGCATTCCCAGATGATGCCCTGTTACCCCCATATGCCCATGTATGGAGATCCCCAGGCATCAAAACCAGGCCCTAACTCGCCAAGGCCCTGCTTGGCTTTACTAATTAACATACGTTTTATGCCCATATGGAGATTCCTATAATTATAAACATTAAGGACATTATTAAGGATATTATGTTATCAATATTAAGGACATATCTGGGAATGCCCATATTTGGTAATGCCCATATATGGGCATGTTTTGACATAACATTGTTGACTATCATGCAGGGGTCTCCATAAATGAGTAACTGTTCCCATATACATCACTGGCCAGATGGCCAAGAATTGGCGCGACTTTAGTAGGTATCAGTTTATAACCTTTGTTTAAACAAGGAATACTATACTTTCATAGCTGATGTGTCACTATGTGTTCAATGGTCAGGGAAATTGTTTGGTTTGGAGATGTCAAAGTATACCCATTTGGTTATACCATAGCCTAACATTCAGGAACTGATTGTACTAGGGCTGTGAAAATTTGCCAAAAATAGCATTCGAATATTCGCCCGAAAATCCACCGTTGATTCGAATAAATTCGAATATTCGAAAATATCGAATAATTCGAAGCATTCGCAATTCGAAGCTGTTTATTCCAATCTTTTTTTTTTTTTCTTTAATTATTTATTTAATTTGCATTGTTATATTGCTGTTGGTGTACTGACATATTAACTTGTTTATTATTGTGATATTTATATTATATATTGTGTTATCTGCTTATTGTAAATCGCTTTGGATTAAAAGCATCTGCTAAATGCCTAAACTGTAGACAGTCGCGGTCGTGCAGCCAGGTCCGCGTTGGTCAGGGACGTGCAAAGAATGCTAAGAGAGGCAGGGGCTGACATTTCTAAAAGGGCATTTTGGTGGACAATTCTCTCTTAAAAGGGCAGGGGCTCAAGCCCCGTTTGATGTCTGTGTGCACGTGCCTGGCAGCATCGCATCGTCGTTGCGAAGCGTCACAGCAGCAGCCTGTGATGGAGTTGGAACAGCCACGACATGAAACGAGCAATTATAATCACACCAATGGAGTATGTTTTGGTTTGAACCAAATTAGGTAGTCTACAAGAGTGTGACAGAGTTTTACCGTTACCGTGGCTGCGTGCGGGGAGAATGACTCGTGAGAGAAGAAATCCATGCTTTGTGTTTTTCGGTGGAGAAGTCTCGTTGTCCGGCTTCCCGTCACTACCAAATGAGTCGCACGTTTCAGCTTGACTCGTTAATCATTCTGAATCAACGTATAAAGTTTAAAAGCACTGAGTGTGCAGTGAACTGCGAGGCGAGTGCATCTCTCCACTCCGTCGGAAAGGAGAGAGCCTTCCCAGCGGAGCGGACGACGGCCAGTGACAGTGTGAAGGGAGAGTTAAAAGCAGCTGGAGGTTTATTCTTCGCCGTATGACGGTGTTGCTAAATAGGCACCCTTAATGTACAAGCCCACAACGTATTGGATCAGCGACGCATTGTGGACCTGTAGATCAGCCCACTTTTGCAGCAGCGAATGGAGACTTCTGCCTTGCGAGACCAGCCACCTTTTAACGTTCCATGCGCCCAGAATCCCGCGAGAAGTGCGGTAGATTTGTTTTAATTAAATATAAATTAATTCGAAGCTCAATTTTTTACTTTCGAATATTCTTTTATTGTTAACATTCGAACGAATATTCGAATAAAGAATATTCTTTCACACCCCTAGAACACACACAATGTAAGTTTGAACAGTCTTTTTAGTGTAAGCTTGGACAGTCACATAAGCTTGTGACCAAACAGTCATGCACTGCTTGTCTGATACTGGAATATGCACCACTGTTTGCATTGCGGTGACGTAACCCATGCTGGTATTTTGACACAGTACAATCTATAATTCATTTAACTTGTCTACAAATGGAACATGTACACATGGAACCAAATGGATACGAATAAGGGTCCATTTTGGTTCTAGTTGTACACTCTCTGAGTAAAATGAACACTGAGGATTTGACTGTGCAGGGTATAAGCTGCCTTCCCATCTGTCTGTTACTAACCCGCAGTTCCCTGCCAACCTCTCTGTTGGTGTACGAGTTCAGGCCGAGAGGTTCTGCCCTGTGATCTTTCCCCCTGCAGCCAAACTGGCACCAACCTAATTGCAACATGTAACCAAGCCCACTGTATAGGCACATGTGCAATGTATCTGGCTCCTAAAACCTTACAACTCATTTAAACCACAGCTGGAATTGTTAATAGTAGAGTGGTAACCAGGCAAATGTTTAGCATCCCACATACATTAATAGTTTAACCACTTAAACCCTGACATACTTTGTTGACCAGGGTCCTCCAGCAGTCTATAATTGATGCTTGTTATTTTCTCGGAGTATTCGCCAGCCATTATGTTCGACTATTATGCCAGTGGAAGGTTTTACGGTTGGCAATATCCAATATCTTTTCTTTCTGATGAGTGGCTCTCAATCCATTTAGATTTTGTGAGCTCATGTTTTATTTTTGCAATGCAACTGCAATCAGGGCTATATGCCAACACTTTGGTGAAAGAGCAGACTTTCTAATGAAAATGAGGCATTTGAAAGTAAAGATGTGAGATTGAATTAATATTGATCATATCTCAAGGCTAAGCTGTCGCATGGCTGCAATCATAGCCTACTGTTGAACTTCATATCAAATGTAGGACAAAAAAACAACATTTACCAGCTACCACCAGTGTCTGCTAGTGTAAACAAGGATTTTGAATTTACATTCAAGGGCTGGCATGTCTCAACCACCACACTAATAGCTGATTAATTGATTCAAATGACAATTTGTGGTAGAATACACTCAAACAGCCTCTTTGTCCTTCTCTCTGACACCTGAGATTAGCATTCATGAATAGTTGTTGTGCAATGTACACACACGCAATTAGGATCAATTATTGCCAATGAGAAAATGTTAATTGCTGTGAATGGACAAACATTCATTTTGTCCTGTGCTTCAGCTGAGCTGAACTCATTTAGATTCCCCAGGCCTTTCTCTCTCTCTCTCTCTCTCTCTCTCTCTCTCTCTCTCTCTCTCTCTCTCTCTCTCTCTCTCTCTCTCTCTTCTACCTCACTTCACCCTCTTGCTACAGTATGAGGGAAAAAAGGAGCTTGAGGAAGCATCATACGTCTACATTTGTGAATGTGGGGTTTTGACACAGTAAACATGTGGAGTTGCACTTTTGGGGAATTGTGTGATTTATCAACAACAGACCGGGAGCTTGAGGGATTCCCTGAAGAGAGAGAGAGAGAGAGAGAGAGAGAGAGAGAGAGAGAGAGAGAGAGAGAGAGAGAGAGAGAGAGAGAGAGATGAGCTATTGTGGAAATTGAATAGTTATCAAATCAGTTTGAGAGAACGACACAAACATGTAACAGAGAGAGAGAGAGAGAGAGAGATAGAGAATTTTAGCTGTCCACACCCCTGTCCCCTTTTAAGTACAAACACTGCAATCCCATGAGTTCCCCCTCCTCTCTCTATCTCTCTCTCTCTCTCTCTCTCTCTCTCTCTCTCTCTCTCTCTCTCTCACACACACACACACACACACACACACACACACACACACACACACACACACACACACACACACACACACACACACACACACACACACACACACAGTCACACCGAGACACAGCTTCTTATGTAAAGTCATGTTCTATTTTAATGTTGGCGTCTCTGACTAATGATGATCTTGCTGCTCCTGGGTAAGTCACTTTGTTTTTTCTTCATGGTCACATTAACCTACACACACAAAAAAATGGATAGACCTATACTGCATTCAACAAGTACTTTAACTTTTCTTATTCTCAAACTAGGTCGGTGTAATTACTGCACTGCAGTTACTTACAGTAATTCAAACGGAAATACATTTTGCCTAATTTCCTTATTTCACCATTTTGTGAAATAAAATAAAAAAATCAAAATTGTAGCCAGTGAAATGGGTTATGCAGTTCTTAAATCCACTTCAATCGTTTCAAGACTATTAAATACATAATCCTAAATTCATTTAAATAACCCCTTGAAACCCCACTTCATTGTGGAAAATGTGCAAATTTAACTTAATGAGTGTGGACATTGATTAATAGCTACAACTTCTTTTATATGGTGTTTGAGTAAGCAGTTTCGTTGCAATCTTTAAGATGATGCAAATCAGATCATCTCTGTCGGGTGGAAACTTCATTATGTCCAAAGCCGTTACTTTTCAGGATTCTAATTCCAAAATAGCAAAAGTATCAGATCTACAAGCTCAAAACGTGCCGCTTCGTGCTGTGCTGCGACCTTCCACATCTGCTACTTTTGACACTTTTGTGTGACTGTAGTATGATCAAGTCGGGTGTTGTTCATTTACGGAAAAACACAAAAAGTCAGAATATGGAGATAAGAGGTTTCTGCCTGACAGCAACGATTATCGCATGTCAAAGGTTTTAAACCCATTTCTTGATCAATATCACTTCAGGTACTAACATCCTCTTTCTCTCATGTCTCTCTTTCTGTCTCTCTCTCTACCTATCGCCAGGGGCGTCACAAGGGGGGGGGGGGGGGGGGGGGGGGGGGGGGGGGGGCAGTGGGACTGAGTTACTAAGGTGGGGGGACCTTCATTATTTTATACTTTAGCAATTGAAAAATAGATATACAAGATCTACAAGCTCACAGCGCGGCACCGAGTGCCGCGCTGCGAGCTTGTAGATCTGCTATTTTTTTTGAAAAGTCGTGAAATTGTGTGCACTTAAGCGAACATTTGTATTCAAACTTTGCATCTGGGGGGTCCCTGGAACTAAATATTTTGAGATGGGGGTCCGTGGTCAAATACATACATCATTTTGGGCGTCCTTCACATGAAAAGGTTTGAGCACCACTGACATAGAAACCTAGAAGGATTTTAAATATTCAAAGACTTGCACACATTTTCAAGATTTTTCAAAAATAGCAGATCTACAAGCTCGCCGCGCAGTGAGCTTGTATATCTGCTATTTTTCAATAGTTAAAGAACAAAATAACACGTAATAATGCGTTCCCAGTCTAAATGGGTTAAACCCCTCCCCCTATGAAGAACTTTCATGGGGGGCCCACAGTGAATCCTTGTACCCAGGGCCCAGAATTTGGTGCGACACCCCTGGTGAGGACTGACGGTCATAAATGAGGCTCATAAAGCAGAGTGTGTAATCAGACCACTCAGGCCAGATTGATGTCTCTCTTTAAAGCTAATGAATGAGCAGCGGTACTGCTGGCCAGTGCTCAACAACAACCTCTCCCTCCCAGTCATTTAAACACAGCTTCTTCACACCGCAGGGGGCCGCAGGCTAACTGACCAAAAAGTAAAAAAATAAATACAAATAAAATCACTGTTGATTTTTCATTTCAAGGACCCCCCGGTTTGATATTGTTTCTGCCGGGGAAGATATGTCAACCTTTTAAGCAATTTCTCGTAAATGAAGACACACACAAAACTGGTGACAATAGACAATGGGGGTAATAGCAGTAAAAAGGATCTGCTATTGTAAGCGGACCCTTGTAAAGAAATTCAAATGAATGTGGAATGTCTGTGGATTTTATAAATATTGAACCAATGAAAATTTACCAGAGCTTTAAACACTAACTATAATTGGGACACCATGCAGGTTCTCTTTCAGTTGTGGACAGGGACCATATTGTACAGATCCCCAGTTGTCTGTGTGGGACCCCAATCTACATAGTAAAATCCTCAGTGTTTTATTTTACTCACGTAAGCCAGTGGGGAGAAGAGGGAAGAGACGGACAGACTCCCTGTGTCAGCTGATGTATCGGGAGGGGATGTGTGGGAGGCTCAATGTCCTGATGTTAAAGGGGTGCCATGCCCTTGATTGTGTAGTAGGTCATCACCTATTGAATTGTGTGTGTGTGCGCGTGCCGTGCGTGCGTGTGTGTACATTTACTTAAGTACTGTACTTACAGGTACCGGTAAGTACAGTTTTGAGTTATGTGTACTTTACTTGAGTCATTCCAATTTCCAATACTTTTACTTCTACTGCACTCGGATGCAAATATTGTACTTTTACTCCACTACATTTATTTCAAAACTTTAGTTACTAGCTACTTTATAGATATAATAATATATAATATAATTATGATATTATAAAACATACATAAACCACTGTAGTCCTATTTTATACCTTGGCAATTTGAAAATATATTCAAATTGTACTTTTACTTTTGGTACTTTAAAGCTGTACTGTGGAAGCTGCTCAACTAGTGGTCAGTAGCGGTATTGCTTTTTTCGGCCGGAGTCGCCGCGGACCACCGCGGACCCCCGCGGCCGTCGCGAGCACCTCCGCCTCGCCGATACGATTCCGTAGAGCCGTCTCCCATCATTTTTAGACCAGGATTGAGGGAGTAGCAAGCAAGATTCCTTCACCAATGTAAACACAGTTGCTGAGGGAAGCTACTTCCTTTAGAGACAGCAAGACTCGCTGTGATTGGCCGGTGGTGTATGATCGGCGCTGTGATTGGCCGGTAGTGTATCATGTGGGAGATGACATCATTTTGCCGGGAAATTCTCCCCCCCTCACAACTCATAGAAAACATATAAAGAGAAGGCTTCAGAAGCTGAAAATATCAGAGTGGGGGTTCTAAAACTTTAGCGATTTAACAGTTAGGACAATTTTAAGATTTGTTTTATAAAAAAAGTTACATGGTATAACTTTAAGTCCATTTTGATGCCAACACTTTCGTACTTTTACTCAAGTACATTTTGAATTAGCAGCAGCCGGGAGGAGCCAGTGAAGGGAACACAAAGGGGGAAGATGTGAACATTTGGATTCTGGGTCAGTAGAAGGGGTTTGAGTGAGCATGCAGGCATGACTACCAAAGGACAGGGGTTGTGATATAGCCGAGCCTGGAGATGACAGAGGCTTGGATGAGGAGCTGGACAGACTGCTTGATGAGGAGGGAGTACATTGGAAACATATAGATCCACTTCATTGCGTTCTGTCTTTCTGCAGCCCCATTCAGACGAGACCCGGTGAGGGAGCACTGTGATTGGCCAAGAGTCGTGCTTTTTGAAACCAATGTGGCGATAGTGCTATATGCCTAATTAATGTGCCGAAATTGAACCCAACCCTAACCTCACAAAAACTATGCCTAAACCTAACCTTACCACAATCATTTTAACCACTTTATTAAAAAAAAAAAATAGCCAACATAATATAAATAAATATGTTGGCTATTCAAAAATAAATAATACAATTGTGCTGCACTGCAAGCTGTTATTGTAGGTTTTAAATCTTCTCTTCTGAGGTCCCAGGCATAAAACATAGCCTTGAAGGTCAGCTAACTGTTATACTGTAGATTCTATCCTGCACTGCACTCTCACTTCCTGGGTGCCACCTCTCTGTCTCTCTCTCTCTGTCTCTCTCTCTGTCTGTCTCTCTCTCTCTCTGTCTGTCTCTCTCTATCTCTCCCCCCCCCCCTCTCTCAGCGCCATTAAATAAATCTCTTTGCTTGTGTAAGGAGTCAGTGGCTCTTGGCACAGCTTGTTCATGAACTGCAGAAACGGACAAGTCAGGAGCCGGTGTGATGTAATGCGGCCAGGGTATTTCTGTCCTATTGATTCTATCATATAATATAGCCCTGCTTTACATCACACACTGCCTCCATCAGTAAATATGTATGATTAGTTATGAGTATATATCTACTGCATTCATGCTCTCTCTCTCTCTCTCTCTCTCTCTCTCTCTCTCTCTCTCTCTCTCTCTCTCTCTCTCTCTCTCTGGCTAGCTACTTTAGATACTGTAGGTCATGGAAGGGCTATATACTGATTAGATAAATTGATTGATGGCCAGACGGACAGACAGACGGACGGACGCTGCTTATGGATGGACGATGAATAGACATCACATCACACAGGGAGATTTTTTTTCAATTGTACTATTTTATCCCCGTTGCGTGTGTGCGTGCGTGCGTGTGTGAGTGTGCGCGTCACTCATAGTGATGATGACCCTGGCCGTTTTACTGAATAGGCACAGTGAGCTGCTGTTTTTTTCTAACAGCTTGTCTTGGTTTTATTTATGCATTAATTTATTGCAAAATGTCAGAATGTGTCATGGCAACTAATTTCCCAGCATAAATAAGCCATTGTGTGGAAGGCAGGGTCTGCAGCACTCCGTGACGCCCGCAGCATCATTTCACAATCCCCCTACAGACGTGCCTATACCAGCTCCCAGAGACAAGTTGGAAATGTGAAAATCAATATCTCTCCAATCCCGAGCCTGACGAGCGTCCAATAACGTGACATCTCAGTTTGTTCATCTCCCAAGACTCCTGGTTCATCTTCTCGCCTGTCACTCATCCTCTCATGATTCACTTTTCACGGCAAATTCCTTGTCCAAACATGGCCTTATATAGTCCTTCTGTTTGTATGGTTGAATTGAACTTTCCTTGTCTTCGCCTTTCTCGTCGGCTCTCTGTTTGCCCTGTCTGTCTGTCTGTCTGTCTGTCTGTCTGTCTGTCTGTCTGTCTGTCTGTCTGTCTGTCTGTCTCTTGTGTATGATCTGTTGTGTGCCAGTGTTGTGCGCTGGAAATGGCCAATCTACAGGCTTTGCAACGCATTTGTGAGCCTGTAAATCCGCTATTTTTTGGCATGTGACACGTATGAAGAAGTATAAATCATGGCGTCTCCGTCTCTGTCTCTGTCTCCGTCTCTGTCTCCATCTGTCCGTCCGTCTTCCCATGGTTCTCTGGTTGGTCCGTCCTCCTGTCTGTCTGTCTGTCTGTCAATCTGTCTGTCTGTCTGTCTGTCTGTCTGTCTGTCTGCCTGCCTGCCTGCCTGGCTGGCTAGCAGTGGCTGTGTTTACATGTCTGGCTGGGTGTGTTGGACTGTGTTCCTGCTGTGTCCTCACTTATTTCCCATGATGCCCTGCTTGAGGAAGTGCCAGCATAGATGATCCCAGGGGTGCCAGACTGCCAACGCTCCACTCCACTCCACTGCGCGTGCTCGCGCACACGCGCGCACACACACACACACACACACCCACACGCAAGCACGCACACATGCTCACACGTTCTTACACAGGCAAGCATGCACATGGGCACACACGCTCCCACACACTCTTTCATTGGAGGACAGAACAAAGCTCCCTGTGGTGTGAGAGGCAGCGGGTTCTGTTGTTTATCAAACAAAGCTGCCCTCAAACTGACCCCCAAAAAACTGGTGAATTTGATAAATGATCCAACTACAAACAAAGGCAGAATGACAGTCATTAGTTGTATAATGGGGACTGGAAGAATTTGAATCCTGGAGAGAAACAGTTTTGGACATATGAGGTTTCCACCAACAGAGATGATTGATTTGCATCTCTGGGATCCAATTTACACTGGAGAAAATCCTCTGTGTTGATGTAACTCCATTTGAACACCCACGAGGGTCCACTTGAACCCCTGGTGGTCTGTGGATACACTGAGAAACTAAGAGATATTTTTGTTAAAATAAGTGCTAAATTGCTCTATATGATTGTCACTGCAACATAATGTTCTTTCAATAACAGGGGTCTCTCCATCTCCCCAGCCCTTTAGTAAACATGAAAATAGATGTTCAGGTCAGGATATAACAGGATACACAGGTCATAAGCTGTGTTCGATTTGGTTTGATTAGATTTTGGTAAAAGACAAGCAAACACAATATAACTTAAACCCAGGATATACAAGCGTAAAATGTATAAAATATCTGGAAAGATGGAGAGACCCCTGTTACTGAACAAACACCCTAGATAGCAATGACTACTTTCAGAGAGCTTTTTGATCAAAAACACATCACTTATCATCATCATCGTCAGTCGCTTTCCAGGCACCACTGGGTTGGACTAGACTCTATGCTTGCTATGGCTTTCTTCCACCGGGAACAGTCCACGGCCTCCTCATAGTCGATGCTGAGTGCTTTCATGTTAGCCAACAGGTCTTCTTAGAACGACATTACTTTCTTCTACCAATCATTCTCTTCTTTCCTTACAACCGAACCATCGCAGTCTGCCTCTCCTCAACACATCCACTATGACCTCCACTGCACATTCATCTGATCATCCTCATCTCTGCTCTGTTCAGCTTCTCTTCGTGCTTCCATGCGTCATGCCATTTCTGGCGCCTGGCACAGGCTGAGTACACATGCTCTTTCATCTTCAGGGATGGGGCCTTTGTGTTGTTAGATGAGTTCCCTGAACTTCTTCCTTCCACTTCTCACCCTTGTGGTCACCGCAAGGTCCACCCCCCAACAATCATTAAGCATGTCTCCCAGGTAGCAGAAACTGTCCACCACACATACACCACCCCCTCTACTATAAGCCCCTCTTGCTCAGCTGCATCATGCCTGTGACTGTGATATCACTCCAAGGCCAACACCACCAACCATGACATTTAACTCTGCATTCACCTTCATCCCTTTCACTTCCAAGCATGTCCTCCAGGCTGCTAGCCTCTTTGCTAGGTCTTCTCTGGTGTGAGCCATCAGTACCAGGTCATCCGCATAGAGCAGCTCCCATGGTCGTCCATGACTTCCCTCGATATCACATCCATCACAATAGTGAACAGCAATGGGCTGAGTACTGAGCCCTGATGCACACCCACCCTTACTTCAAACCTATCACTGTATCCACTTCCCGTTCTGACTATGTGTATGCTCTGCTGTAAGGAGCCATCACCGCCTTGACCACCAGTCCCTCCCTAATATGACAAAGGTGAGGCACAAGGAAAAACAACCAAGATATGTATCAAGAAATGAGCTAAAGAAATATAACAACCCCTCAGGGTATCAGCCAATGGATATGAGGATCAGTGTGGAAGCAGAGTGTGGACGTGAGGTGTAAAACTAAGAAAGGCTTCAAAACAGTGGAGGGAGGCAGACGAGCTGAAATGAAAAACGTAACATGATTTAATGAATCTGTGATTCCCGTAGGTCAGTGTTCCAGCTGATTCGTTGTGGAGGTACCAGAGCACAGTGCTACGCTGTTCTGAATCGAATTCAAGATGGTTGCGAAAATCCATATTTCACTTTAAAACCTGTAACACACTGGGCCCAGGTGTGTCCCATTTCATTGAAGAACCTTGCTAGCTCCGCCCTGCCAATCATTTAAGCAATAGTTACACACAAGGGCTTGACTGTGCTTTACTGTCAATATCGGGACAACAGTGATGCTGTCAGGAACGAGGTGCTTGTGCTGTGTATCGCTGAAGTGCCGATATAGGAGTAAAGCATAGCCTTGAGTGTAATACTGCGCTTATCAACAAAATGAAACATATGATCAATATGTATTCATAGATTGCAATAAATACATGCATTGATATTAAAAAGAAAATTTAATTCATAATTTGTACTTTTGAATACATGGATATTTACTTGAGTATATTCTTTGTCCACCCCTAACAGCAAGCAGAGGCAGAAGCAGCGTGGGGGGCAGGGGAGGGGGGGGTCACAACATCAACACGGGTCAAATGTAGTCAATCCTCTCCATCAGTGCTCTTTTATGTGTTATCACACTGCCCTGTAGGATCAATGCTGTGTGTGTGTGTGTGTGTGTGTGTGTGTGTGTGTGTGTGTGTGTGTGTGTGTGTGTGTGTGTGTGTGTGTGTGTGTGTGTGTGTTCAGCTTATCTGTACATGTCCATCAGCAGGTTCTTATGAAGCCTCTGTCCACTGGGAAAATACACAGCACATAACATCAGCGGAGAGTGAGAGAGAACGAGAGAGAGCGCGCGCGCGCGCGCGCGAGAGAGAGAGAGGAACATTGTTATTGATGCCAGTGATTACAAATTTTCACCCACTTTCAACCAATTTATCCCTATTGTGGATGTTTTAGTAGAGGTGGAAATGTCAAAAAAAAGAAAGAAATCTTATCTTCTTTTAAAATATGGCATATTAAGTGGTCATTTCCATCACTTTTCTCCTTGATTTAGTCAATCTCTCCACTTAATCTCTCCCTCTCCGCTTTCCTATGGCACTGATGGTGTGTGACAATGAAAACAAAATTACATTTGAACATTACCTTCTTAACTTTTTGTATAGTTGTATAATGCCGTACTAATTTGTGGTAGTCACAAACTCACAAGGCACACCTGGACTTTGTTGAATGCCATTGATTGGAAATGGAATCTTTTGGCATTGAAAGATTGTTCTGCACCGTATTCTTCTGCTATTCATGTGTCCACATGTCTCCTCTGGTAGACATGTGGAGGGTATAGAACAGTTTCCAAACTTGTTTGTGTCCAAGGCACACATCAAAGGCCAAGTCATAATCTCAAAGTGCACCTGCATTCATATCTGTGCAAAAATAGCCTCTATGATGATGTGTGTTATCAGTCTTATCATTCTGTAAACATTTACTTATACAAATGGAAAAATAATATTTGACGAAACGAAAACAACTGTATCACATGAAATATTCATTATCAAAATTATTCAAGAATTTGAAACTTTTCAAAATCACATCAAAGCAGGAACAAAACCCATTTGAACCGGACAGGACATACATTTAGAAATGAGATAATAAAAAGTGTGTTTGTTTGTTTGTGTGTGTGTGTGTGTGTGTGTGTGTGTGTGTGTGTGTGTGTGTGTGTGCGTGCGTGCGTGCGTGCGTGCGTGCGTGCGTGCGTGCGTGCGTGCGTGCGTGCATGCACTGTGCATGTGTGCGTGCGTGTGTGCGTTTCTGAGAAGAGAGAGAGAGATGCACTGACAATGACAACTAATTTGCATTTAAACAGTAAAACTTTTAATGGAGTTGTATACAATATGTTTCAATAATAATGTGTGGTTGTCACAAACTCCCAGCACCAGGGACGGTCTGACGTGGGGGCAAGCAGGGCCGTTGCCCAGAGCGCCACTTTGCGGGGGCGTCATCCGACGACGATGAGACGATGATACTAGGCTGCGAGGGCCGCCCTGCAAACATAAGATCAACTCTCACATTCTGTTGCCCCATCCTCCCCCACAGTCCTGTAGATCAGCTTTTTCAGCACACAACACGGCATTGAACAGAGACAGAAAAAAAGAAAAAAAACATAACATAGAGCGGCATGTTTGGTTAAACTGAGAGGAGAACCATGACTGTTTACACTCAAGGAAGCAGCTGATGTCTGTGGGTAAGCACGCAACAGAAAATCTTCTCCTCTCTTCCTTCTTCCTTCTTTATCCAACACCAATAAGTGCAGGCACCATACAATTTTCCTTGTTAAACTGTTGACACATGTCTCTAAAGGTCCCCCTAAGTATTTTTAACATATATTTGAGTCATATTAGTTTGAAAATACATAGTTACATTTGAGGTTTATAAATTAATAAGATCAACTGCCGCCATTTTGGGAATAAAGTTGTCCCGTGAAGATGACGAAAGCAAGCAAATCTCTCTTGCCCTCTTGTCTCGGTGGAATGCAAACTGGACAAGCCCGTTTCTGCCCCCCCCCCCCTACCGTTTCCTGATCCTCACGGCCGTACATTAGACAGACAAGAGCAGCGGTGGAAGAAGTACTCATATTTTGTACTCAAGCAAAAGTATCAACAAGTAAAACTATCGATACTGCAATGTAGAAATACTCCATAAGTAAATGTCCGTCACGCATTGTGAGCTTGTAGATCGGCTAATTTCAAATGGCCGAAATGTATATAGTGATTAATGTATGTTTGTAATAATAATTTTTAATAGTGTTTTTTACTTTAATAACTTTTTTTTAAAGCCTACAGGGTTTTTAAAAGTACTGAAAATGTGAAACACTCCAGTAAAGTAAAAATACCTCAAAATTGTAGAACCCTACTTAAGTACAGTATTTGAGTAAATGTACTTAGTTACTGTCCGACTAGAAGTTGGTCGGGTCGCGGCTATCTCCACCTCAAAGTACATCAAAATTGTACCTAAGTACAGTACTTGAGTAAATGTATATACTGTACTTAGTTACTTTACACTCGACTCACTGCAGGCTACGAGATGCGAGCGGCTCTCATCCGCTCGTAATGACGAGCAAGCCTCGGTCAAAGACAAGTGCTTGGTTTAATGTTTTATTTTAACTCTATCTTCTAATTATTATTAGCTTTCCCTCACAAATAGTCTCCCTGTCCGGCTGTCCCCTATTTATCTTATTTTGTCATGATGATTTGTCCCAGGAACGGGAAAGAAAAGCTCCATAATAAATCACAGAGTCATGAAAGCTTGTTCGTCCCGCACATGAACGCACATGAAGCTCTCAACGCGGCATGAACAGCGGACAGCTGCCAATGTCCGCAAAGCCTGGGACGAAGTCAAGACCCGCCCCTCACGACTGTAGAAAGTGTGCAAGTTCTGTTTCAGCATGAATACATGTGTCAGGGGAACCACAGTGTCAGGCGTTAGCCGTCCGGACGGATGGATACGGACAAGCTGTGACGGTACTGATAGTAAATTGCGGCCTGCGGTCGCAATCAAGTCCAGGTTCTTACACGGCCCACTGGGAGGACACTCCCTGCTGACAGGTGTCGCCCCAGCCCATGGATTCACAGTGGTGGGCAGCTACTACCAGATGACCTCTCTACCCACTAAGCTACGGCCGCCCACGCGTCTGCTCACTCTGCTGTGATGAGTTTGTGCGTGTGTGCGTGCGTGCGTGCGTGCGTGCGTGCGTGCATGTTCTGCTAGGACAGCAGAGAGAACTGGCCCGTGACAAGCAGATTGGAGTTCTAATCATTACACGATAGGAGCTCCCCAGCTATATGATGCGTAATGACCATAGTACATTTACTTTACTGTACTTAAGTAAAATTATTAGGTATTTGCACTTTATATTTCCGATCTCCAATACCTTTACTTCTACTCCACTACATCTCAGAGGCAAATATTGTACTTTTACTTCACTACATTTATTTGAAAACTTTAGTTACTAGTTACTTAGTATATTTTGATTATTATTACAAGACATTGTAATAACATTATTTAACCACTTCAGCCCTATATACATTTCGGCCATTTGGAAACAGACGATCTTCTAAGCTCACACTGTGCATTGTGAGCTTGTAGATCTGCTATTTTCAAAAGACTTTTATACATTTGAAAACTTGAAATGGGACATCTGCATAATGAGAACTTTTACTTTTGGTACTTTAAGTACATTTTTATGCCAATAATTCTAGGTTAGTATTTAATTTAATAAATAAAATCCAAAAATCTAAAGATTTCCGTGTTGACGCCATGAGTCGACCTTATTGGTTGATCCCTTTCTGCTCTGCTTGTTCATTTATTGGGCACAATCTCGTTTTTTTGTTTAGTTTTTTTAAGCTTTTGACAATCTTTAGAATCGTGCCATGATGACATGCCAAAAATAGGGACACCAGGTTGAAAGTGATTAAACACTTTGTGACACATACAAGACTCAAGACTTCACTGAACTCAAACTCTCGCCATCCAGCGGTTATTGAGGAAGACCTGGGAGAAGCATTGCCATTGAGAACCCAGCTGATGTGTTCGTCATTTCCTCAAGAAACACTGGACAGAGAGCAGTACAGAAGTTTGCCTCTGCTACCGGTGCCACCGTGCCAGCACCCTCCAAGGTTTACCTTATGTGGAAAATGGTGCTGCTCATCAATGTCACTGTCCTATGCAGAGGGTTGGAGAGATACTCCCATACACCTTGAGCAGAGGCATCTCGCTCAGTGCATGTGTAGTGCTCTGGACATGATGTCCAAGCAGTGGTTCTCAAAATCTTTCATGCCAAGGACCCCCACATTTACATTGATATGTATTTGGCCGTGGACCTCATCTGTAAAGGATTTGTTCCAAGAACCCCCAGGAGAGATGTTAAAAACAATTCAAAATGATGCAAAATGTTCAAAACATATGATGCTATATTAAGTACTTTTGCTGGGGACCCCCTCGAACCCCCCTCTAACCCCTATAGGGGTCCCTGGATCCCACTTTGAGAACCACTGGTCCAAAGAACCCAGTCACTCAAAAGACGTTTAGCATACAGTCAAAATATATGTTTATGTAACTCAGTGCACAAATGGAACCAAGTGGAACCGTCACAGGTCACTTAAATGTTAGGGTTCATCCTTATGAGTGCACTTGCAAGTTTCATGGCAGAATTCTGAGACATTTTATGTGCAAGTGAAAGATTTGGCCTAAGGGTGACGCTAGAAGAAAGGCCACAAGGTCATAGACCATATTCATATTCAGACGACCATTATTATATGGTCTATACTGGAATATGGTCTATTGGAACTGGAAAGGCTTATCGTCCAGAGAGAAACAATGTATTCAAATGTCAAGGCAATCCAGCCACTAGTTTGCAAGATATGGTTGTTTGAGACAAACTTGTTGGACAGACGGACAGACAGATAGACAGACAGACAGACGGACAGACAGATGGACTGACATCTATAGAGTTTTACAAGCTGTGGGGCAGCTGTAGCAGCGTGGGTAGAGAGGCCGACCAGAAATCAGAAGGTCAGTGCTTTGCTTACTGGCATGCATGCCCATATCTATTGTATTATGTCAGAATTGTCTCTAAGCAAGAAATGTAACCCCTAACATAACAAAACATAATCGCTCCGCGAGTAAACGCCGGGCGATATTACAAAGATGACCAAATTGCCACCCACGAGTGTGTGCATGAAACGCACACGAGAATTTCACGAATTCTGCTCGCCTCTCTGCCCGCCCGGCAACTTCTCCACGTGTCC
The DNA here is from genome assembly GCF_963921795.1 of Nannobrachium achirus. Taxonomy (NCBI): domain Eukaryota; kingdom Metazoa; phylum Chordata; class Actinopteri; order Myctophiformes; family Myctophidae; genus Nannobrachium; species Nannobrachium achirus. Next base: position 28,980,736 of record NC_137816.1, on the reverse strand, counting down.
CAAATAATCAACCGCCTCTCATTGAAAATGAATTACTAGGCTAGGGTGCATAAACCACCTCACACCTGAAAGTGGCTTTAGGCCTACAACTAGCTCCTGAATCCCGATAAACAAAATCTCCATAAAATCACACAACACGTACCTGTTCTCTCTCAACAGCTGAAGATAAGACTTGATACACATCCTGTAATCTTTCAAGCTACCACATACTGTACTTTGCTTTTAAGTTTGAACTTTCTCATCTAAACTTGAACTTCTTCAATGTGGTGGAACAATTGTGTGAAAGTAATCAGGTGTTCCCAAACTTTTTTGGCTCAGGGCACCTCTTCTATAAATATTTTTCTTCATCCGAAGCACCCCTACATTATTATATTCCTAATTTTCACTGCCAGCATCTTATAATTATAGCATATTTTAGCCATTTGGGTTAGACTGAAAATAACTTTATACTTCAAGTTTAAAATCATACTAAATATATTTTTAAATGTCCAAATAAATTTCAAATATTATCAAATTATCTCGCGGCACCCCTGGACTGCCGTCGCGGCACCCCAGGGTGCCCCGTCACCCACTTTTAAAACCCCTGAAGTTATGCACCAAAATGTGGGTATCATTTAGTTGAATTTATCGCAACTGACACCAGTGCTTTGACGCAGCGAATGAAGCCAACTGTCTCATTACAAACAGAGTCTACAAAGCAGAAAGCATCCAAAAACAGTCATCTGTCTTTCTGGAAATGTTTCACACTGTCGTGTGGTTTCCTAGCTGACTCATTATCAGCTATGTTTCAGAGCAAAGCCTTTAATTTATTTTGAAAGCCAAGCCATTAAAACTAAAATGATACTTTACTGGCATCTACAGCATGGAATACAAAGTCTCCTCTTCCCCATAAATAAAGTGCTACTAATATGATAGATTATCACTTCATATTTGATACATGGTTTGGATAAAATCCAACAGGATAAAGTTAATGTTAATATTGCCCTGCAGTTCTGGACCGAGTGAAGATGACCGGTACACTTGACCTGACGTGACACATCCCGTTGCATTCATGGACTTGATTATTATTCTTTTTTTTTTAATTGGCATATTTTATGTATACTGATAGGCTGGCGAAGTTACAAAACAGTGAAGTAAGTACCCCTTTATTATCTTCATCTGTAATTAACATGTTTCTGTTCTGTTATTCTAAGCCGCTTTTCCCAAAGGAACAGCGGAGGTGGGATGTGAAGTGCTATTGATTTACAATGCTTTAGAGAATGCTATGTCTGGTTACCACGGCCAGCTTGGTCCATTCTGGTCCATTGACTTCATTTTCTCACCCGTCGTACCTGTCCTGGCAGCCTGACTAATGAGCATACATACGAATATAGACACAGTGTAAAGGTGACCAGGAATACCCCCTCCCTTCTCTCTCCATCGCTCTCTCTCTCTGCCCCCCTCGCTCTCTCCCTCTATCTCTCTCTCTCTCTCTCCATCATGTACATGCCGTTATATTCACCTTCTCCTTGTTAGTTCCTCTCTATGATCTCTTTCCCTCATTCCCTCCATTTCTCTCATTATCGCTAACCCTTCTCTCCATTCATTCTCTCATCCCGCATTTCTATCTTTCCTCTCCTTTCTCTTGTAATTCTCTCCCTCCGTCTCTGTCTCTGTGAGAAGGTTGATTTAGAACAGGGGCCATGGTTCGTTAGGCCTGCAGGCAGCTTTGGACCCATTTCATTTGGGAGATTGCTTCATCCTGATGGTAGACCAGAGAGTGATGGATAGGAAGCCTGACTGTCCGCGCGCGCGCGCACGCGCGCACACACACACACACACACACACACACACACACACACACACACACACACACACACACACACACACACACACACACACACACACACACACACACACACACCATGTGTATAGCGTGTGTGTGTGTGTGTGTGTGTGTGTGTGTGCGTGTGTGTGTGTGTGTGTGTGTGTGTGTGTGTGAGAGAGGTGAAATGCACTTTGCAACATTCATTCATAAATCTTTTCTCCGGACAGTGTCTGAAGACTGGTACCACTCATGACCATGCAGTGAAATATACAGCATTCATTCCATCCCTGTTTGGGGGATGCCACTACGGGGGGAAGTTCCCTAAAGTTACATACATTTAGCAAAATACAAATATTCAAATGGTGAAAATAGCTGAGATTGGCTACATTCACTATTTGTCATACGTCAAAATATATAGGGCATAAGTGATTAACTCTGAGACTCGTAAATTAACTCTGTGTGTTTTTATGATATACAGTAAATTGTATTCTGTTTGGACACGGTTGTTATATTTCATCTTGCATCCTGAATGTAATATTACTTAAGAAAACAAAGGGTCTTTCATTTGAACTCTATGGCATAGATCCTAACCCAAAGATGACAGGGTCACTTGGGTGACCCACAGTAGATCAGTGACCACAGTCGTATTACTGTAAACTAGAAGCTCGGCCGCCCTTCGGGCGGCCGAGCGTCTAGTCGGCACCCTGGCCAACTCGGGAACAATGTAAATAGGGGATGAATGCCCCGCCCTTTAATGCAAACCCCATTATACCTGTTGTCATAGGATCTGTTTTGACCATCTGTTTGCGTGTGTCCATTTATGCCCATATATGGGGATATCTGTCTGTCTATGTCCATTTTATGTCCATATGGAGATCTCTGTAGAAGCCGTTTTGACCATCTGTTTGCCTGTGTCCATTTATGCTCACACTGCACTACCTGCTGCGGCGGGGAACGCGCGTGCCGAATTTGAAATAGGGAATGAATGCCCCACCCTTTAATGCAAACCCCATTATACCTGTTTATATGCGTCCATTTTTTGTGTCCATTTTATGCCCATATGCCCATATGCCCATATGCGATTCTGAACATTTTGCGCCGGTTTTGGAAAACCGTGTGTCCATTTTATGCCCATATGCCCATATATGGAGATCTCTGTATCTGTCTGTGTCCCTTTTATGCCCATTATACTCTAGCCCAAATGCCCATATATGGAGATCTCTGTATCTGCCCATATATGGAGATCTCTGTATCAGTCTGTGTCCCTTTTATGCCCATATACGGAGATATCTGTCGGGTCGAGGCAAGTGAGAGCAAGTGAGAGCCTTCGTAACTCACCCCTTACTTTACTTACAGAGCGCCCCGGAGTTCCCTAGCCCCTGGGCTCCTTATTCCCATAAGCCACCTACGGTCGCTTATCTCCCGATTAGGGAGTCTTACTGGTTATTTAAGTTTAGCGTGAGAGGGAACTGCCCGGGCTTATCCACATTATTCACCTGGTTCTCTTAAAGGCACAGCCCGCTAATTCCCCGGAACCCAACCGCTCTGAAGAGCACTCTGAACTTTGCTCGCCTCGAAGTGAGAGGAAGAAAGACTTATGTTTATGCCACACTCAGAGAGATTTTTTGTTGACTCATCTAGTGTATGTGATGTCAGAGCCTTTTATGAAGTGATGTCACAATGAGTCAGCGCTTGCTCCGGAACAGCCCGATGTCAGTCATCTCCGCATACGGAGATTCCAAACCTTTCGTGCCGGATCCGAAAAACTGTGTATCGGGTCGGGTCGAGGCCTACGGTCGCTTATCTCCCGATTAGGGAGTCTTACTGGTTATTTAAGTTTAGCGTGAGAGGGAACTGCCCGGGCTTATCCACATTATTCACCTGGTTCTCTTAAAGGCACAGCCCGCTAATTCCCCGGAACCCAACCGCTCTGAAGAGCACTCTGAACTTTGCTCGCCTCGAAGTGAGAGGAAGAAAGACTTATGTTTATGCCACACTCAGAGAGATTTTTTGTTGACTCATCTAGTGTATGTGATGTCAGATCCTTTTATGAAGTGATGTCACAATGAGTCAGCGCTTGCTCCGGAACAGCCCGATGTCAGTCATCTCCGCATACGGAGATTCCAAACCTTTCGTGCCGGATCCGAAAAACTGTGTATCGGGTCGGGTCGAGGCCTAGCTAAGAACGTAGGCAAAGGTCTGAGCTGTCTGTGTGCGAAATTTGGAGTATGTAGCACCAACCATGTGCTTTCAGGGCTCATCCATGCGATTCGGGCCAATTCGGATTCGGCGTCCATGGCTTCAATTAATAGTCAGGACTCCGCATATGGAGATTCCGAACCTTTCGCGTTGGTTCCGGAAAACCGCATATCGGGTCGGGTCGAGGCCTAGCTAAGAACGTAGGCAAAGGTCTGAGCTGTCTGTGTGCGAAATTTGGAGTCTGTAGCACCAACCATGTGCTGTCAGGGCTCATCCATGCGATTTGGTCCAATTCGGCCTCGGCTTCAATTAGTAGTCACGATGGTTATATTATCCAACCAAAGCTTGAGCTCTGTGGAATGTGAATGTGATACCATATAGACCAGTGTTTCTCAAACGTTCAAATTTCAAGGTCTCCCCATAACTCTGACATTATACAAATGGAAATGAACCCTAATAGGTTCATTTGGTTCCATATGTACACTGTCAGAGTTACAGACTTGTATGGGTCAATTTAGACCCCCCTAAAGGAACCTTCAGAGTCCCTTTGAGAGTCCACTTTGAGAACCACTGATATAGACTATAAAGACACGCATTCACAATAAATACCAAGATACAGGTTTCAGCCGTTTGTGTTCATTTATGACATTGGTTACTTGTGCTAAAATAAAAATAATGTTTTTGTAGTCAGTATTATTCAGTCTAGAGTTGGCTCCACTCCCCATGTTTTTCCTTTTGGTCCATGTCTGTGTGTACACCATTTCCAGGGACGTCACAAGGGGGAAAAAACTGAGTTACTAGGGCCCAATAAGGTGGAGGGGCCTTAATTATTTTATACTTTAGCTATTGAAAAATAGCAGATCTACAAGCTCACAGCGAGCTTGTAGATCTGCTATTTTTGAAATGTTCGGGAAAATGTGTGCAAAGTAAACCTTTTAATATATGTATTTTTAAGCAAACATTTGTAACTCAAATAATGCTTCTGGGGGTCCCGGGAACTAAATATTTTGAGATGGGGGTCCGTGGCCAAATACATATAATTTTGGGGGTTCTTCACAAGAAAAGGTTGGAGCAACACTGACATAGAAACATAGTTTTTTTTTTTAAAACCTTAGAAGGATTTGAAATATTCAAAGACTTGCACACATTTTTAAGATGTTTTAAAAATAGCAGATCTAGAAGATGGCAGCGCGGCACTCGGTGCCGCGCTGTGAGCTTGTATATCTGCTATTTGGGGCCCGCAGTGAATCCTTGTTCCCAGGGCCCAGAATTTGGTGCGAGAACATAAAACATGTGGATTGTGCCTGTACTGTATGTGCACTGACAAAGAGAGAGAGAGATCTTTGTCACTGTCGGACAGAAACCTCGTATCTCTAAGTTTCATAATGTGTACGTTTTCTTTTCTTTTTTTGTAAAGTAAAGCGCTGCTTCATCATACAAGACTGTGTGCACAACTAGTGCAATTAGCAGATCTACAAGCACACAATGCCTCGCGGTGCGAGGCGTTGTGTGCTTGTCGATCGTCAATTTTCACTATTTCAAATCGTTTTTGAAATGATAAATACAAAACCAACGGTTTTGGACATACAAGGTTTCCACCCGACAACAACACCGTCTTGCTTTGTGGGGTAATTCTGGTGTTGATCCTGGCCTTTGCCACTGTCTTGCTATAAGTAGACTGGAACCAAACACACAAACACCCACACACAAGTTGTTGATATACTGCACACGCGCCACTACTGTCTTTTTCAATTACTATCACCTCCTGCACACACACACACACACACACACACACACACACACACACACACACACACACACACACACACACACACACACACACACACACACACACACACACACACACACACACACAAAGGGACAGCCAAGCATGGCGGAGATTATGATGGCAATCTAATTGTATCTCAATCTTTTTTTTATCAGAAACCCTGGAAGCAGAGGCGGAACGTAAACAAGAGAAAATAGAAGGAGAGAGGACAAAAGAAAAACAATAATAATTGGACATCCATACATGTCTGGCAGCAGGTGAAATCATGGCATGGAGAATATTGCGTGTGCGTGTGTGTGTGTGGGTGCGTGCATTCGTTTGTGTGTGTGTGTGAGAGAGAGAGACACTGTGCGATGTGTGACAATAAGCTTGAAGCAACCTTCTCTGAATGAAAACAATATTAAGGAGTGGAGGGTCGACACTGGAGCTTGTGAGACTGTGTTCTGAGCCACAATACCCAAGAAAATTCTCCCCCATATTTTGCACTCTCCCCATTGCTGCTAAAGGGCTTTTCACCCCACACTGTTTTTTATAACCTGTACTATTTTTTCTATTACTAGCTATTATAATAAATTATTAATATAAATGAATGATAATTTGGAGAACATACCAATTATTAATATAAATAAATAATAATTCAGAGAACATATGTTCGAACGGGCAAGGGCTAGTTTACTCTGTTTGTGCTCCTTCTCACTGTCTACAGTTTGTTGATTGAATGGCTCAGTTGGTAAGGTGTGTGCCCTTCAGTCTGAAGGTTACCTCATATGCAGGCTTCATTTAAATGTGTTAATTACATGGTCTTTGTTCTCTCAAGTTCAGTCTTCTATGTTTCTATGGCTTCCCTTTTTTTCTCTTCAGCTTGGCCCCTTTTATCACTGCTTGCAGCTATTTATTATTATCATAGTAGTAGTAGTAGTAGTAGTAGTAGTAGTAGTAGTAGTAGTAGTATAGTAGTAGTAGAATAATTGTGACCAATTTGATTATAAAATATCAATTGAGGAAACGTAAACATGTGAAGTATTTCTTAAATAAGTTTACTTCAAATGCAAAGAAGAAGAAGATGAAGAAGAAGCAAAAGAAGACGAAGAAGAAGAAGAGAAAAAAAAAGGAGAAAACAAGTATAGACCCCTAGGGGATCCCAGTCAATGAAGTCCAGTATATAGTGTTTAAGTGGTTAAAAACAACACCGATTAGAGGTGCCCGCTGGTCTAGTGGTCCAGGCAGATACCCCATATAGGGCTGTGTGTAGCTTGACAGCGTGTTGTGGGTTCGAATCCCATTCCTGGCGACCGTTGCTGCGTATCTCTCTCTCTCCCTGTTTTCTGTTTATCTCCACTATCCCCTATCAATAAAGGCAAAAACAAAAAACATTGGTTAACCATAATACTTCCTAATCCATGTACTGTTGGGAGACTCATCACTGAACCATAAGAGTCTCCTTCATCACATCAGCCAGCCTCACTCCACACACAAAACAAAGCTTGTACTCACCTGCAGTTCAATTTGTCACCCATTCACATGCTTCTGGGACAGAGGTCTGGCTAGAGAGTACTCTGAACAAAACATCTGTTGTTCTTGTTACATTTGATTAATATTCTTGTTCTAAAACAACAGCAGCTGTTCATGCTTTAAAGTTGCATGTGTGATTAAGGGACTTAGGAGGATTTGTACATTTTTAACCACTTAAACCCTAGCATCCCAATTTTAGGCAGGTCATATAGGCAAACATTTGCCGAAAATAGCAGATCTACAAACTTATAACGTGTCACATTGTGACACATTATAGGTTTGTATAGGTCTTGTAGAGAATCCTTTCCAAAATCATGGTTTCTCAGATCTTTAATTTACAGAAAATATACTATAAAGTGTAAAACATATAAGCAAGAGATATCTCATTTAGTTAATGTGATCCTCTACTTTCACAAGAAATGACAAAACCAAATGAACGTTGTAGTATCCTGACAATGGTTTAGTCCAGACGCAGGCTAGTGACGTCAGATATGTATATGCGCGCCAGGGTGTATTGTTTGCATTGCAACCCAAGTCCTGAAGTAAAGACTGAACGCTCAACATATTGCCATTGTGTGGACATTACATTATTCTTGTAAGCACTAAGAGTGACATCAAGACAAGAATACTACATGGTGTCAGAACTTTAAGTTTGATTACTACATCGACCGACGACGACGGTAGATATGGAGACCTCCGGTGTACCAATGCCAAGGATGGACTGGGACTCGTCCAACTTGCCCGACGCATGGAGGAAGTTTCGCCAGCATGCTAATGTTTTCGGGACCCCTGAATGCTAAATAAGAGGTGGAAAAGTGTAGCTACCTACTCCTGTGGATAGGAGAGAAGGGAAGAGACATCTTCAATACATGGACTCTGTCAGAAGACGAGAGGAAGGTACTGAAGACTTACTATGACAAGTTTGAAGCATATGTTATTCCCAAAGCCAACCACATTTTTGCACGTTATAAATTCCACGAAAGGATGCAAGGCGAAGGTGAGAGTTTTGATCAGTTTGTAACAGAGCTAAGGCTGCTAGTGAAGGACTGTGATTATGACAGGATGATGAAAAGTGAAGATATGGTCAGGGATAGAATCATATTTGCCACTAACTCACCAAGAGTGAGAGAGAAACTCTTATGTCACGGTCCAGACCTAACGTTGGAGAAGGCGATTGACATAGCAAGATCGCATGAACTGTCACAACAACAGCTAAAAACAATGGATAGTGCAACTGCGAGTGGAGCTACAGCTAACCAGTCTGTCCACGCAGTTGGCAGGAGACCATTTAGACCGGACCAAGCACGCTATGGTCGTAAAAATGTAAACAAAGCTGACGTGATGCCTGAGGAATGTGGAGCATGCGGGAGAGAGCACAGCCGTGCTGAGGAATGTCCAGCTAAGGGACGTCAATGTAACAACTGTAACAAATACAACCACTTTGCTAAGATGTGCAGGACACCTACACAACGACAGACAAGGCCCCAGACAAAGAGGATGGATGCCATCTCAGACACTGGTGAGCAGCAAAGTGAGGATGTACTGTACATTGACACTATTACAAAACAGCATGCTGACACAGACAAAGAACAAGCCTTTGCAGAGCTGCAAATAGGAAAAAAGGGGCACAAGCTAAAATTCAAAATTGACACAGGTGCCCAGGCTAATGTAATACCAGCCAACACATTCCATGAGCTATTTGGAAATATAGTACTAGGCCCACAAGCCAGCAAGTTGTCAGGCTATGGTGGGCATATGCTTAATGTTAAAGGGGCCTGCAAGTTAACATGCAAATACAAAGAGAAGACTGTCATGCTTGACTTTGATGTAATTGATGCCAACGCCCCCCCTGTGCTAGGCATGAGAGCATGTTTAGACTTGAATATAGTCAAAATAATCCATACGGTCGATGCACAGCCCGAACCACGCATGAGCATTATGGATGAGTATGCAGATGTGTTTAAAGGCATTGGACTGTTTCCTGGAGAGTGTAGCATTCATCTCAAACCCGAAGCAACACCAGTGGTGTGCCCGCCTCGCCGCATACCATTCGCCTTACGCAGTCGACTCAAGGATGAGCTGGACGAAATGGAGAGGACAAGCATAATCCAGAAGGTCACTGAGCCAACAGATTGGGTTAATGCGCTGGTGGTCGTAGAAAAGCCCAAAACGGGAAAGCTTAGAATTTGTTTAGATCCCCGCCCCCCGAATAAAGCCATCCAGAGACCCTACTATCCTCTCCCTACTCTAGAGGACATTACCCCCAGACTAGCAGGTGCACAGTATTTCAGTGTACTAGATGCCAGGTCTGGATACTGGGCAATAAAACTCAACCGTGAGTCGTCCATTCTAACCACTTTCAACACTGTCTATGGCAGATACAGGTTCAAGAGACTCCCATTTGGGATCGTGTCTGCACAAGATGAGTTCCAGAGACGGATGGATGAAGCCTATGAGGGGCTTCCAGGTGTCGCCGCCATCGTGGATGACATCATAGTATATGGTTGCACGAAGGAGGAGCATGATGCCAATCTGCGTGCCATGCTAGAGAGGACCAGACAGCGAGGAATAAAGCTGAACAAGGACAAGAGCACCATCTGTGTGACAGAGGTGAACTACTTTGGACACACACTGACACGAGAGGGGGTCAGGCCTGACCCCAACAAGGTTAAGGCGATCAATGACATGGCCGCGCCACAGAGCAAAGCAGAGCTAGAGACAATATTGGGCATGGTGACGTACCTGTCCAAGTTTGCCCCCAGACTCTCTGAGGCAACGGCCCCACTTCGCCAACTTTTGAAAGAGAGCAGTGAGTTCGTATGGGACTCAAACCATGATGTTGCATTCCAACAAGTGAAAAGCATCCTAACACAAGAGCCAGGTCCAGTACTGGCCTACTTTGACCACACCAAAGATGTGACCTTGCAAGTCGATGCTTCCAAATATGGATTAGGAGCAGTGCTGCTACAGCAGGAAAAGCCAGTGGCATACGCATCCAGAGCACTGAATGAGACTGAAGTCAATTATGCTCAGATCGAAAAGGAGCTATACGCCGTGCTCTTTGGATGCAAACGATTCCACCAATACCTGTACGGACGTCAGGTGACCGTCGAGTCAGATCACAAGCCCCTGGAGTCAATCATGCGCAAACCCCTTGCAGCCGCACCGCCTAGGCTCCAACGCATGATTCTTCAGTTGCAAAGATACAACATTAACATTGTTCACAAGCCCGGAAAGCAGATTCCAGTAGCGGACACATTATCTAGGAAGCCGTTAGAGTGTGGTCATGACTCGCTGAGTGAGGGCATGGACTCACAGATACACACAGTGATGAGCAGTGTTCCTGTGAGCGACCGAAAGATGGAGGAGATTAGAACTGCTACAGCCAAAGATGAGCAGCTCTCAGCCTTAAAAAGAATTATCCAATCGGGGTGGCCAGAAACGAGGAAAGAATGTTCCCCTGCCATCACTGAATATTGGAACCACCGGGATGAACTAACAGAGACAAATGGCATTCTGCTAAAAGGAGAAAAAATCATTGTGCCACACTCACTCAGAGCTGACATGCTTTCACGCATTCACACAGGCCACTTCGGCATGGAGAAATGCAAGCAGCGGGCAAGAGATGTGTTATTCTGGCCAGGGATGTGCAAACAAATAGAGACACTAGTTGGATCTTGCAGCATCTGCCTCGAACGACGCAACTCCATCCCCAAAGAGCCAATGCTGTCACACCCCATCCCAGAGCAACCTTGGCAGGTGATAGCCACTGATCTATTCAAATGGAACAATACTGACTATATAGTTGCAGTTGACTATTATAGTAGGTATTTTGAGGTAGAGAAAATCAACAGCCTCACCTCAATGGCCGTGATCCAGAAGCTGAAGGCCATGTTTTCCAGATTCGGGATCAGCCAGACCGTTCTTAGTGATAACGGCCCTTGTTATAGCTCGCAGGAGTTCAAGAACTTTGCAAAAGCATGGGACTTCGAGCACATCACAAGTAGCCCCCTGTATCCACAAAGCAACGGCTTGGCTGAGAAAACTGTACAAACAGCCAAAGCCATCATGGACAAAGCACACGCACAGAAGTCAGACCCATATCTCAGTTTATTGGAATACAGAAACACACCAGTGGATGGATTCAAGTCACCGGCACAGCTGCTGATGAGCCGATGTTTGCGCTCAATCCTTCCAGTCACTGAGAAGCAGCTACAACCAGAACTTGTCTGTCACAGTGCGGTTCAAGACAGGAGAGAACTGTGCCAAGAACGACAGAAACAGTACTACGACAGGAACACCAGACCACAACCTGCACTGCCTGTGGGAGCCGCCGTCCGCTTCCAGCAACCGACAGGGGCATGGAAACCTGCCACAGTAGCTGGACCAGCAGGGACACAGCGATCCTACAACATCGTCACAGATGAAGGCCACACGCTCCGACGCAATCGGCGCCACCTCCTACAGACCACAGAAGGGGATACAGGTCACGAAGTTGCAACAGAAGGCCAACAGGTGGAGCCTCAGACCACTGAGACTTTACAGCAGACTTTTGCAAGTTCCTCTACAGTGCCACCACAGGGCACTACTACTAGGTCAGACCGCTTGGTTAAACCAAGGGACATTTTAGACCTGTGACCTGAAAAAAAAAAAAAAAAAAAAAAAGAAAAGAGAGAGAGGAGAACCTGAGTTTTGTGTGGTTTGTTATTTTGATTATTGTTCCACTGTGATTTGAGTGATTTGTTATCTGACACTAATATTTGACTACTGTTTCAGAGATGTTGGTTGAGCTGTTAAGGGACGTTGCAGAGTTCATTAATTATAAGGATGTGCTTACTTAATTTTGTTGTTGAACTAACCAATTATGTTTTCCCAGTGATACAGAGTACATGCATGATGAATGGGACTGAAAAGAAAAGACTGCTAAGTTACACTATGACTTGTATGACACTTTATTTTCAGCCAACAGCTATACAGGTCATGACATGTCTTATTTCTTTAAAAGAAAGGGGATGTAGTATCCTGACAATGGTTTAGTCCAGACGCAGGCTAGTGACGTCAGATATGTATGCGCGCCAGGGTGTATTGTTTGCATTGCAACCCAAGTCCTGAAGTAAAGACTGAACGCTCAACATATTGCCATTGTGTGGACATTACATTATTCTTGTAAGCACTAAGAGTGACATCAAGACAAGAATACATGGCCCTTAACCCCGACCTCCCTACAGTAAAAGTCACAGCAAAACGTTTTACAGTGAGCTGAAATACTAAAATGTTTTCTGCTCTGTAATCGCTATTGCAGTTGTAGGCTGCTGCCAGATCCGACTGATGCGGTAAAAACCTGCAAATGAATGGTTCCGTGGGATGATGAGATGGCTTGTCAGGCAGAGCAAAGACTAAATTGATCGCGCTCCATGTGCTTCTCTGATACTAAAAGGAGGCTCTCTATGCCCGACCTCCATCAAACTGTTCTGAACCCCATTTTCACAGTGGTGTTTCAGTTGAAAAGATCACTGATTAGAAGTGCAGAGAGCAGGTGGAGGCACCGAGAGACAGATACAGTATTGTCATTCATCATTGATTAAGGACCAGTTTAGTGGATGCCCTTTTCCCATTTGATGGATATCCTCATTAAAAGCAATCAAAACATTCTATTGTGACAGCAAGGCCAAAACAAGACATGCTGGATTGATAGTTGTATATACTGGACCAGGACTTACTTACTTTCTTTCTTTCTTTCTTTCTTTCTTTCTTTCTTTCTTTCTTTCTTTCTTTCTTTCTTTCTTTCTCCTTCCTTCCTGTAGAAATGTCCTTGAGCTCCCAATGTTATAGGTTGCTGCCTTGCATAGTTGCCTCCGTCATGAATGACACACGTTGGATGAAGACCTTACAGAAAACCATTTGCCGCCTTCCTTCTCATTCTTCACATTTGTATTCTTATACTGTACAGTGTACATAATGCTTGTATATTGTATACTGATGAACCCCGAGCCTGTTGCCTTGAACCCGAGTACTGTGTTCACTCTGTGTATGCTATGTGTGTATGCAGTGGCAGCTTAATGGAAGGGCTTTAGGTGCTGCAGCAGGGCACCAACCAACCTTAGGACAAAGTGAAATAATACTGAACTAGAAGAAGTGCTCTTCCGAGCACAGGTCTCCACCAGCCACGCGTCCTGGTGGTGATATAATAGGCCAATGTAAAAAGGGTGGCATGTGTTCTTCACCAATCTTAGAATTTCTTCCTTGGCCTTTTGCGAATGTACATGCACAATTTCATTACAATTGTACGCTGTGTTTGATTTGAGGCATTTTGTTTGAAACGGATCAATCCTGCAAAGTTTGGAGGCCAATCTTAGCCTATCAGGATGGAATATTTAATACAGGACAGATCCGTCTGGATCATATGACTGTAGAGATACTGTGTACTGATTTGTGTTCATTTTGGGTAAAATCTGAAGGAGTAATATCCAAAAATGTGTACAAAAATGTGAAAAATGCAAGGAAAGGGTTTTTCCTTGGCCTATAGGGAGTTCGCTTAAACTGATCAGTGGAGTTATAGGTAAAACCACGAATTGGCCTGATTTCAAAAATTTGTAGTGGCATTTTGTCCTCATCCTAGTGGGAACGTGTGTGCGCGATTTCATGTTAATTGCACTCTGCGTTTGTGATTTGAGGCATTTTGTCCAAAACGGACCAATCTTACAAACTTTGAAAGCCAATCTCAGCCAATCAGGATGGAATATGGACAATCAGAGAGATCCATGTCGATCACATGACTGTAGAGATACTGTCTACCGATTTGCGTGATTTTTGGACAAAATCTGTAGGAGTAGTGTACAGAAATGTGTTTTGCAAACATCGGCCTCCTGGTGGCTCTAGAACAGGCCCATGTGAAAAATGTGGGGCAGAGGTTCTGAATTGGCATCCAGGGAGTGTGTGTGCTCATTTTAGCAGCGTCTGGGCCGACAGCGCCGGAGATTAGCTGTACACAAACTCGGAGGACGGACGGACGGACGGACGGACGGACGGACGGACGGACGGACGGACGGACGGACGGACGGACGGGCGCACGCACGGACGGACGGACGGACGGACGGACGGACGGACGCACGCACGGACAGGGGCGAAAACATACTCTCCCTGCAAGAGCTCACAAATGTAGAAGCAAGATAGATAGATAGATAGATAGATAGATAGATAGATAGATACCTATATCCCAAGGGGGAAAATCAGTTGCCCAGAGTCAGCACAGCAGTATAAGGTTATTTACAAAGTTACAGAGAAGTATGAAAAAGAAGAAAAAAAAGAAAAAAAAAGAAAAACACACCATTTGCTGCCTTCCTTCTCATTTGTATTCTTATACTGTATAGTGTACATAATGCTTGTATATTATATACTGATGAACCCTGAGCCTGTTGCCTTGAACCCGAGTACTGTGTTCACTCTGTGTATGCTATGTGTGTATGCAGTGGTAGCTTAATGGAAGGGCTTTAGGTGCTGCAGAAGAGCACCAACCAACCTTAGGACAAAGTGAAATAATACGGAACTATCCCTGCAAGAGCTCACAAATGTAGAAGCAAAGGCTGCTGAAGGAGTGCCCCGGTGAAGCGTCAATTTTCCACTCTGCACCCCACTCCCCCGGGGTGCACCACAAAGGGTTAATCCGCCCCTGTATTTTGCTGTGTGTGTGTGTGTGTGTGTGTGTGTGTGTGTGTGTGTGTGTGTGTGTGTGTGTGTGTGTGTGTGTGTGTGTGTGTGTGTAGGTCCTTGTATGGGTGGAGTTGGGGTGCTGTTGAGTTAATTGGGAGCAACAGCACACCAGTCTTCCCAAGCTACTTAACCTCTCTGGTCCACATAATAACGCATTAGGGTGTGTGTGTGTGTGTGTGTGTGTGTGTGTGTGTGTGTGTGTGTGTGTGTGTGTGTGTGTGTGTGTATGTATGTGTGTGTGTGTGTGTGTGTGTGTGTGTGTGTGTGTGTGTGTGTGTGTGTGTGTGTGTGTGTGTGTGTGTGTGTGCATGTGTCCAATCAGCCTTCACCAGTCACACTGCTGCTGTTGCGTTGCCTTCTTTTATGTCATATTTGTGAACATAAACAATACAATAATAATAATAGTTATGTGGGCACAGAGGAACTGCTGCCTACACCTTTAAAAGTTGTGTCCTATATTTTATATACTAAATATACTTAGTTGATCGGAGTCCCCCAGGGATCTATACCATGCCCTCTCCAGTTTTCACTATATGATGAATATCTTTGCTGAAAATAGCAGCATTGCGATGAGATAGATAGATGGATGGATGGATGGATGGATGGATGGATGGATGGATGGATGGATGGATGGATGGATGGATGGATGGATGGATAGATAGATAGATAGATAGATAGATAGATAGATAGATAGATAGATAGATAGATAGATAGATAGATAGATAGATAGATAGATAGATAGATACCTATATTATCCCAAGGGTGAAAACCAGTTGCACAGAGGCAGCACAGCAGTATAAGGTTATTTACAAAGTTACAGAGAAGTATGAAAAGGATAAAAAGAAAAAACAAGAACAGAGTACAGAGTACAGTAAGTACAGTAAGAGTAAGGTACAACAAGAAAGGGAACGAATAATATATATAAATATATATACATAAAGTGTCCTAATATCAATATAATACAGTGCCCAAATCAAAGTGACCATAACAGTCATGCTAGTTAGTGCAACAAGTATCTCAACATCATGTCAAACACAAGCAGAAATACAAAAAGAAAAAACTACTAACACAACCTAATGGAAAGGAGAGCGATAAAAACAACTAGCAAAAGAAAAGAAAAAAAAACAAGAAAAACAAGAAGCATTATGAGCTTGTACAGTAGATGATCTATAACAACTATTCAACCCAGAATAGGGACACTAGGGTTCAAGTTAATGGCAGGTCCCAGTACTGGGTGGACCTTTGAACAAGATAAACAATGTGACTGGATATTTTGAGTTAGAAACGGTTTAGTCTCTGGAGACAATTGGAGGCAAGAAACCAAACAGCCAAAACTTGAACAGTATAAAGACCAAAATAATAAACACCCTCCTTTTAATTAGTGAGGGGGAAGTTAAGGTTGATGGCTGATATGTTAGAGCTGTGGATGATTTGTGTGCAGGGGCTTCACAAGGGGGGGGGGGGGGGGGGGGGGGGGGGACTGAGTTACTAGGGCCCAACGTGGAGGGAGGCCTTACTTATGTTATACTTTAGCTATTGAAAAATAGCAGATATACGAGCTCACAGCGCGGCACTCTGCTGTGCCATGCTGCGAACTTGTAGATTTGCTATTTTTGAAAAGTCGTGAAAATGTCTGTGTAAATCTTTGAATATGTACTTTTAAGCGAACATTTGTAATTCAAATTTTGCTTCTGGGAGGTCCCTGGAACTTGTGTAGAGCTTGTATATCTGCTATTTTTCAATAGCTAAAGCACAAAATAATGCGTTCCCATGCAGTCTAAATGCGTTAAACCCCCTCCCCCTATATGAAGAACATTCATGGGGGGCCCGCAGTGAATCCTTGTACCCAGGGCCCAGAATTTGGTGCGACACCCCTGTTTGTGTGATTTGAAACTGCTTCCCAGGTTTAATGAGAGAGATCAGGAAAAGTTATACTCAATAGCTGGGAGTGGCTAGAGCTGATGCACGGGGTGGCCTCCCTTATTCCACTCTCATCATAAAGCTACGATCCGTAACTTTCATGTCCTACAACCTGCAGTATCAGTGGTGGAGAAGGTACTCAACTCCAGTACTTTGAGTCTAATTATAGATAATCTTGGACAAATATTACTCAAACAATATTGCTCAGTAAAACTTGTACTCAAGTTAAAGTATTAGACTAAATGCATTTAAAAGTATTCAAAAGTACGCCTACTTCCACGATTTTTCTGTACTTTTCCCTTAGAAATGTAGAGAAATATTTATCTTGGAAATATGTATCCGAAAATACTAACACTTAAGTACTGTATATACTCAAAACATTTACCTAAGTACAGTACTCAAGTAAATGTACTTAATTACTGCCACTGCCTAGGATTCGACCTAAAAAGTGCTAAACTTTTGTTGAGCTAATAATGTAATAACTTTTGTTGGGCAGAGGATAAGAGTTTGGAGCTTCATGCGATCCCTCATTTTGTCAACCAGTAAGTGGTTCTACCCGACCACAGGGCCTAAATGTCTCAATAAAGAGCACTGCAGTTGAGTTAGTTGTATCTTGGTAAAAAAAAAAAAATGTATTCACCAAAAAAGGTATTGATTGCAGCTTTAGTGTTGTACTGTGTATTATTACCCAGCAGGGCTCTGGGGGTTTGAGTTACAGTGATTGTTTAATACGCTTCGGTGAAGTCTGCTGTTCTTTAAGCATATATGAGCTGGTGCTTGAAGTGTATCGCCAGCGATTTAGGAGTTAGAAAATAGGTGTCAAGTCTCATTTTGAGAGTGCTTGTGATTTGTCCGCTCATTTTGGCCCAATTGTTTCCATAGCTCTGTGATGTGATGTCCATAATTCAGCATAATAGTCACAATATTTCCTCGTGTTCAATGGAATGAAATGCATTCATTTTACGGATGAATCAAAATGATCATTTTCAATACATGTAAAGTGCAACTGAGTACCCTGAAAAGCACTCTACGGTATGTGTAAAACGTATCATTAACATAGCAAGCAGCTGCATTGACTTGGAAGAGAGTTCTATTAACACTAGTGGTTCTCAAAGTGGGGTCCGGGGACCCACTGGTGTTAACAACACCATGCAGGCACTGTGTGCCGTGGCAGATTCTGAGCAGGCGGCTGGGTTTTCAGGTGGCGAGTTGAAACCACAGGTGTCTGGCTCAGAGCTGCAAATCCACATGCCTTTCATCACTGGTGTTGTTTCTCTGGTACGGGGAGCGATGAAAAGGGAAGCAAAGTTCTGTAGGCACTGTACTTCCCTTGAAGTCCCTTTTATTGTGGCATTCACATGACGCCACTCTGTACTCTGTGCGTGCATGACCTCCTTCCTTTGCTTGTTTGTTTGTTTAGTTGTGAGTGATGAGAAAGAACCGGTTGGAACGTGGGGGTAAAGTGTCTGCGTGTACAGTACCAATGCAATATATACAAATACAGATTGACTTTTTTTAAGAACATTGATAATTTTGGTAACCTTTGGCTAAAATATTGATGCTACTGATAATGTGGTTAACATATATTTTAATTAAATTGTTAAATTGTCTTACCGCTGTGGCAGCTCCTGCTATATTGTGATTCTAACAGCACTGGTTGCCTGTGAGCCTGCCAAAAGTTGAACAGTCTCCTGACATGCTTAGTGGAGGGGAGGTACCGGTACAGGGAGGCGTGCAATGAAGCGCACACAGGGGGATGGAATGTTATCCACACATCCTTGTTTACTCATGTACTGAATAAGTCCCTCATCGGGACGTTCCAGCATGGCTGTTTTCATGGTTAATTTAGAAATCATGATGTAACAGTCGAGCAAACTAACAGCAAATTTCACTTTAACTACCATGGTATGCAGTACAAAAGCTAATCAGAAATGTAATTAACTTTTACCAACAACCCCACTCATGGTCCTCACTGGTTGGGTAGGTAGGTGGGTGGACAGCAGTCTGTGGTAAAAGTACTAAAAGTACCGGACATTTTAGGAGGCTTTAAAACACACACAGAGAGGCATTCTGGATGTCATTAACCACATGAACCCTGTAAATAGCAGAACCACTAGAGCTTGTTGATCAGCTATATTCAACGAAGAGATCTGGTCTAGAGGGGATAAAATGAAGGGACTAAGTACAGACCCCTGGGGGATCCCTGTCAACTATAGTACTAAATATAGGGCTTAAAGGCGCATTCCCACTGGGCCAGATAACAGATATCTGGAGATATTTCTCCAGATATTTTTCCATTCAAAGTGGATGGTAGATACAGATAAAAAAAATATCTACCACAGATATTTGCCACAGATACTTTTATCTGTGGCAAAACATTTTTTTATCTGTATCTACCATCCCCTTTGCATGGAGAAATATCTGGAGAAATATCTCCAGATATCTGTTATCTGGCCCAGTGGGAATGGGCCTTAAGGCCCATTCCCACTGGGCCAGATAACAGATATCTGGAGATATTTCTCCAGATATTTTTCCATTCAAAGTGGATGGTAGATACAGATAAAAAATATATATACCACAGATATTTGCCACAGATACTTTTATCTGTGGCAAAACATTTTTTTATCTGTATCTACCATCCACTTTGCATGGAGAAATATCTGGAGAAATATCTCCAGATATCTGTTATCTGGCCCAGTGGGAATGGGCCTTTAAGCTGTTGCCGTAACCGTAAGGTAGAACTTTATTAATCCCTGTGGAGAAAATTCTGTTTTCAGCTTCAACCAAGCTGAAGACTGCTTGGTTTTGATTGCTTGGAGGGAGCTGTCTTGCTCTTGTTTACTTATTTAGTTTTTTTTTTTTTCTTTCATAAATGAATTCCCTATTTCATAGATTGTCTCACAGAAGTAATGAAACAAGCCGATCTACAAGCTCACAACTCTATCCACTCAGCTACAGCCACACCATTAGAAGGCAGGTCGCCTGGGCTGTGCCACAGTTTACACTGACAATTAAATCCCTGGAGTCAATGGGTGGAAGAAAAAAAACCCAAGAGGGGAAAGTGAATGAGCAGAGCTTTCGCTTACCTCAGCAACTACTGCTGAGGTGCCCTTGAGCAAAGTACTTAACACTCAACTGCTCCAGTGGAGCTGCTTAGTGGCAAACAGTAGAAGACAATGGTTCTACACAGGAGACGCTGTCTCACAGCAGCAGGCCACATGGAGCGAACACCGGTGACTGTTTATTTAACTGCTAACATGCTCATTGGGAATCAGAACACATGCCATTATGTTTGTCCCATCTCCATGCTAGTAGGACCTCAGGGTTAACCTATAGCCTACCTAAAGACTTTTAAAGTTTATATTAAAACTTTCCCTCCACGTTACTGTGAAACAATTTACAGACTAAATTGGTTAACCTACAAGTGAGTTTGTAGATTTTCTCCAACTGTTAATCATTGTTGCCAAACATCAATCAATTATGGCCATTTTTAAATTTCTGCAGAAGGTTCATACATTTTGTCCATCCAGCTATGCCTGATGTTCGCCTATTGTTACATATCCAGAATATGGATGCTAGGGTTCAAATAGATTTGAACTATGAGCACAGCTCCTTGGTGCTGCAGAGGAAGACTTTACGCAGGAACTTTCTCAACCTTTTCAATTCCAAGGATCCCCAATTTCATATGTTTTGTTTAGGCCATTGGTTCTCAAAGTGGGGTCCGAGGACCCCCAGGGGTCCTTGAGGGGGTTCCAGGGGGTACCCAGATAAATTATGGATGGTTAGGAACCAAATGGATCCTTATGTGGTTGTAACTCTGAGATTGTACAAATGGAACCAAATGAACCCTTACGAGTTATGGTTGTCCATGGTCTAATACAGATGTGCTCAGATTGGGGTCCAGGGACCCCTAGGGCCCTATATATATCTTCATCTTTTATATATATTTTCAAAACATCTTCACATTCTTTGAAAATGTTAAGACAGTGTTAATTTAACTCTGAGGTCCATTTGGACCCAGCTGGTCCCCAGAATCCTCTACGTTGAGAAACAGTGAAAAATGGATGTTGTTTGGTAAAATAAGGCTGTTAGTATTCTGACTGACATGCTGCTATGTATCACGTCTACGGGATGGGGAATAACAATGATACCACCGAGGAATAGGAATAGGTGCAACAGTGTTTTATGGAAGTAGAAGTTGCACCAGTTACTATTTACAGCTGTTTACAAGAACGATGGGACGAGGCAACGAGGCAACGAGGGAGAGGAGACTGGAGTGGTGCCAACTGGGCAAACTAAGCACAACAAAATGTGATAACCTACCTGACAGCTTAAAGTTTAAAAACTACAGAAATAACTTCTATTAATAAAAGAAAGAAGAAGAAAAACAAAAACAACTATGGCTGTCTGGCTATTCTCAATTTCTCACTAACCTATATCCAAAATTACAAGTGTGTGGACCTACTCCCTATTGGATTTCCGTACAATATTCACCTGCATGTGCATGTACACTCAGTAGTCCAATATTAAAATAGTGACTATAGTCTCCCATCTCAGCCCATTCACAACTAAAATTCATAATTATTAATGACCACAGGAAAATGGATGCTGACAAATGTTATGTTCCAGCCATACTGTACGTAATATTGACATCCTGTATCAGCAAAGTGTATTATATACAAAGGCTTGCACGCTGTTCGGGGCTCAAGTCCCGAGGGAGAGCGAAGTTCATATTTATCTGTTAAATATGGTGCAAGTAATACTTATGTTAAAACAAGTGTTAAATACTAGTCCATGGGACTAGTCCATATTCACAATACCATAAAATATCGATACAAAAGTTCTACAAAACCAAACAAAAGTATATACTAATACTGTATAGTGTATATATATATATATGGTGCGACGGACCGGAGGGACAAAGCGAGTTCGGGAGACGATCACGTGGTGCGCGCGCCGCTGCGGGGGCCGGGACCTGTCTCGGGTCATGGCTCGCTGTAATAAGATTTTGCCCTCGATACACATGGCAACATGTGATCGTGGGACAGCGAGAAATGGCCCGAGGCAGAATCCATGCCAATCTACTGCTCTTGCTTAGTTTTAGGTACAGTAATAGCCTTTATAGATATTATGCTGCCTCTTATAGTAGTGCTCATTATGTCATGCCGTTCGATGCTCTCCTGCTGCCTCCATTCTGGTCAATAAAGTATACTCAAACCTAGTCTCCTGAAATATATATAATAAAAGAAAAAAACATTTTCCACTAAAAAACAAACATCCCAGGAACCACAATGCCTACTATCTACTTAGTTCCCTAAGCAGCTTTTAGTGCTGCTCTTTAAGTCCAGCTCTTTAAGGAGCACATGAGCCAATAGACTTTAGGTAAGCAGGTAGAGCTTGACCTCAAGCTCTGCAATTTGAGAACACAATCTTTCTAAATCATATTGTGTTGTTATGCATTGATTGCTGCAAGACCAATTATGTTTTCCTCCACAGTGGCCTTTAGAACATATTGCCATTTTATTTTGGGATTTTGAATAGTCTAATCAACACCTGTGGTGTCTCGCCTCCACAAATTGCTTCCGGACATTATGTGGCTTCGAATGGGCCATTTGACCTGCTGTGGTAGACACGGTTCACAAAAGCTAAAAGACCATGATAGCTTCAGAGAGATTCCAGGTAGACTTGGAACAGCTCTAAGGTGAATGAGGAATTGTAAAAAAGCTCTGAGAGAGACTAGATGGACATCATATTGGAAGCTGTGAAATGTTCCTCCAGGAGGGAACCTCTGTTGCCCTTTCCAGGCATGCCTCATCAATGTTCTACAGACAAGCATGTGCCATATGCTGCTCTGTTGTACTTTCTGCCTTCTATCTCATCAGCTACTCACCCTTCCACAATGACACGAGAGTCCACACAGAGATCTTTTAACCTTGACAAATAATGTCCAGTCAAACACGCTGATTATAATTCCCACTGAAATGGTACAGATATCTGGTGTGGCCCAGGGACTATAGCTCTATATTGTGATAGTAATCATTGCTCTACAGTGTTTGTTCAGTAACAGGGGTCTCCCTGTCTTTCTAGCTTTTTAATAAACAGAAAATACATTTTCAGGCCAGGATAACAACGTTATCCAATCAGGAGCGATAACTCATGCAGGATACAGGATAAACAAGTGAAATTGGACATGATGAAAAGGTCTGGCACCGTTATTATGAAGCACAAACATCTGCCGGAAGATCTTGTCATGGTCTATTTGGGTAGTTGTATAATGATCCAAGGAATCAAAGGGAAAAAATAATGTTGATTGTAGAACCTACGTTTCAAGAGTTATAGGCCAAAACGTGAATTGGACTGTTATAGCACCACCGTTAGGGCGGTTTGAGCAATATATGCTTGCATTTCTTCCTAGCTAGTGCGAATGTGTGTGCAAAGTTTCTCGACAATCAGATGCTACGTTCATGATTTGAGAAATTTAGTTCAAAACGGGCCACTCCTGCAAACTGCAAAGCCAATCTTAGCCAATCAGGATGGAATATGAATAATCAGTGTCTTTATTACATAACGATAGAGATAATGTGTACCGATTTGCGTGATTTTTTTTTAAATAACTTTTTCCTGGTGGGGCTAAAATAGGCCAATGTGAAAGATCAGAAATTCTTCCTTGGCCTCCAGGGAGTATGCGTGCAAAGTTTCACACCAGTCGGTCCGACGGTGATGGACGGATGGATGGACGGACTTGGGCGCTTGGAGGAAGGACGGACACATGGACGCATGGACAAACACATGGATAGACAGGAGAAAAAATAGTGTCCGTCCCGCCTGGCAGAGACATTATAACTTTATTAAATCAGTGAGGAGTTGAGCACATCAATAAAACTGACGGGTCATTCGTCATGCATGCGTGCTTGCACGCGTGCGTGCGCGCGTGCACACACACACACACACACACACACACACACACACACACACACACACACACACACACACACACACACACACACACACACACACTGTTTGTCTGTGTGAGAGTGAAAGAAAGGATGAGGAAGACGGAGAGAGTCAGATTGGAGAGGAGGTAGGTTAATTGAAAGTGATGTGAATAATTGAACAGCCCAAAATTGATTTTTATCATTTATTTATTTGAAATATGGGGTTTGGGAATGGGAGAGAATAATTGACTGGATTTTGCTCATGGTTATAATATTGCTCTAATTGCATAGAGTCTAGACTCTAGAACAAAACATTAGTATACTTTGGAGAATAATAATGTCATGACAAATTGAATTCTGCTGTATACTGTACAACAAATTAAGGTCAACAATGAAATATTAAGTGACTTTGGGGTACTTCCATCAATGTGTTCTCATGATGAATAGAGTAGCCAATTATTTACCCCCTTTTTTCTCCCAAATTACTTGTTATACCAATTAACTCTTGCCATCGATTTTTGTGTTGCCACTGCTATAGTGCATACTGTAGCAGTGGCAGCCATTATGTGCTTCCACAGATAGAAAGCCCATTCATTTTTCCCATAGAGATTTCTGAAAATATTAATTATTTTAAGCTTGGAACCAACCCATCCATGTTCCTGGTGAATCATGACCATGAAACATTTGATTCTGTGTCTGTGTGTATTTAATTAGGCCTATCATATAGTACATTTAATACCCTTTTATTCAGGTTTTCAAAGATCTTTTGACACAGAATGTGATTCACCATGGCTTGGTTCCAGGCTTAAAATGATGAATATACATATTTTCAGAAATCTTTATGGGAACATTTAATGGGCTTTTTTATCTGTGGAACCACAAAATGGCCACCACTAAGTGGCATATAAACATTTCCTGTTTCGGGTCAGTCTCTCATAGCTTGTCTAGAGTCTAGACGTCTGGAAACAGAGACTTTTGAAAAAACATAATTCCTAGTTATTGCTTTAGATAGTTATTGCTTTTATTGCTATTTTTCTTTTTACAAGAAAGTTGTCCTTGACTGCCGCCATTAAGGCAGTTCTTAATTTGCAGCCCAGCCCTGTCTTCCTTTGATGTTTGTGATACCGACAGAAATCTCACAACATTTTATTGACCCGCACCTTTGATGCTCTTTGAAGATTTAAAACGATTTTATTCCACTCATTGTGAATTATAGAAGCTTTTATTGAGGAAGATTGCAGCATAAACATCAACTAGCAGTATCCTGTATCAGCATAGCCCCAAAATGCCTCAGCCGAGAACAGGTTCTCAACGTGGAGTCCAGGGACGACCAGAGGTCCAAATGGACCCTTACTTTCTGTAACTCTAAGTGTACATTTGGTTCCTTTCACTCTTAAGAGTAAAATGAACACTGAGGAGATTACCATTTTTTTCTGTCCCAGAGATTCAAAACAAAATTGCATATCGAACTTGAGGTCCTTGAACTTGAAAAGGTTGAGAATAACTGGCCTATTAATAGAACATGCCCCAATCATCTCCACTGCCCTATATGTCCTCCAAAGCGGAACCTGTCTCTCAAAGCTTGTAAGCATTTTGCACAGAGGGACATAGGACATGGTAACTAGATCTGTAGGCCAAGAGATGAAACAACGCAAAGAAAGCTCATTAAGGACCGACCCGCTAGGCTGGGCAAGCGGGCATGATGGGCCAAGACTCAACATGCCTGCTTGTGACATCTTAGCATGAGTCCACAGCTGGGGGTTCAGAGCAACAATGAGTGCAAAACAGTAGCTCACGATTTTCAGCTCTGCATGTCGTGCTTCTAAGGTGGACCTTTGCAGGGAGACAATGCTCTATCCACTCCTTCATAGCGTCAATGGAGAGTGAAGTTCACGTTCATTTTTGTTTTGACCCTGACATGCCCAGTGTACCTGAATTAAATTAAAAATGACAATATACAGTTTAAGAGGCAGGTGAGTGTAAAAAATAAATATTCGGCAGCAATGGAGTGTGTGCGGAATATGAGTGGATAATGATTTAGTAGCCGGAATACATGAATGTGCAATAAATGGTATATAGATACAGTATACACTTAGCCTCGCGTAGCCAGGCTTACTCATCTGCGAAATGAAAAGCCTGGTGACAATATAAGGCAGAAAGCGTTCAACTTCCGCCGTGAGAATTTCACCGGAAGACTGCAACGCATAAACGCAGGACTTCCGCCACTTCCCCTAGAACCAACCGGAAGGCATATTGTCTAGAGGGTGGTATACACTAGTGCAATAATTGTAAACTTTTTTCTTTATTAAACAAAATGCACCAGGGGACATGCAGGTGCACAAATCCAGGTGAAAGCTAGCAGGGGACACTTTTTGTGTGTGTGTTTTCTTTTGACATACAGGCGTCTTTGAAATGACATGGTGTTGCAATGTTACGGTAGCACTGATGGCCTCAGCACATTGATTTATTACTGTACACTGGAGCCTGCCAGTCACAATGTGGGTCAGTGTCTCAATTTGTGGGACGCCTGAAAGTCATGGATATGTGTGACTTTCCCACGCAAAGAGGGACATCTGGTCAGGGAAATCTCGCTCTTTCGATTTGTCATTCTTTCGACAACTCACTTGCGTCACGGTTACTGAGGTTAGGGTTAGGTTTAGGAATAGAGGTTAACATTCACCCGCGTCGGCAGGTTAGCTTTTCACCAATTCACCCATGTCGAAAGAATGGACCGTCGAACAGATGCGCAATATCGACACGCTCCCAAACTACAGACCTGTGTTGATAGCTGATGAATGCATTATGTATGTACATGAATTCAAATTCAACGACAGCACACACACACACACACACACACACACACACACACACACATACACACACACCCACACCCACACACACACACACACACACACACACACACACACACACACACACACACACACACACACAGTCATAACCACTGCACAGCATCAGCACACAGACATAAATTAATAAGGAAACACTATAAATAAATGTACCATTGTTGGCAACTTTTGGCAAGGCTGGCCTTAACTAGATATTCCTCGTTCGGTGATCTTTCCATTTTTAGTATTTATTTGTCTAGCCATCTATAATCCAATCCATCAAACTACCGTCATTAACCGCAGTTACCCTGAAAAGTAATTGTTGTTGTCTAGTAGCGCCCAAGGAGCTTACACTTTTTAAGGTCAAGAAACAAGTAACTTATTAACTCTTTGAAACTGCAAAGCTAAAGTTATAACTTCTTCTATCTAGAACTATCTTCTACCTCTGTTGTATTCAAGCATATGTTCTTCATCATACTCAGCTCGGGGTGTTGCCAGATTTTGCAAGAGAGACAAGCAACCAGGTCTATATGAAAACAAGGCCAAATTGTGCGGTTATAAACAGCAGACTTGGCAACACCCTGTCCATTCTCCAAACCATTGTGGGGATTATACACTGGGGAAAAAATACTTCATTGTGGGAATGATTTCTAAATTATATTATATTAAATAAGTATTTTTTCAATTCTTATTTATTCATTTATTATTACACATGACCAGGGCAGGAATTTCAGGGAGGCCATGAAGGCCATGGCCGCCATTGCCCCTCAGTTTGGCCTTTGCCTCTCAATACAATGGCATGACCTGAGGCCACAGTGGCCTTAATGCCCCAGGTGACTGTACCACTTTCTCCTTTCTGTCTCTTTCTTTCTTTCTTATCGCTATAAACTTATTTTTCTTTTTTCTTTTTACTATTTTGAAAAACATTTTAAAATACTTCAAATAGCCGATTTTCATAGGCACGTTGTGAACTTGGAACCAGGTAGGATGTGTAAATGACGTCAAACTTCGAAGCTCTATTACTGTAACACTGACATTAAGAAAATGAATACTGACTGGTGGATGATGTCAATGTGACAATTCTTTTCACTGTCTCTAATTATCTTGTGTGCTTTGTAAAGTTCAAAGCCATCATTTGGAAAAAGTAGAAAGTGAAGTAGTTAAGCAAGTAGACAAAAGTTCAGAAATGGCCATAGAAATAATAACAATAATTACACTTGACTTTTAAAGCAATTTTGGAAAATGGGTCCATCTACGCATTCTCACTCTCAGCTTTCGTACTTACTATCTTTTTTTTCTTCTTTTTTTTCACTTCAGTCTACATTTCAAAATCATCCTTCACCCTTAAATGCAATGAATTATTTCAATGGACTAAACTTTGTTTTATTTGATGGCCTTCCTGCCCTATAGCATTTGGCCTTTGTGCCCTAAAAGAATTGACACCACCAAAGGCTAAATGGCCGTGCCGCTAAAACGATGAAATTCTAGGCCTGCACATGACTCTTTGTGGGGGTCTAATCTGATGTTTGGGGGGGGGGGGGGGGGGGGCAAAACCCTGTGTCCCCCCTGGGACTGACACGTTTTCCTGGGAGTACAAGCCATGCCCACACCAACATCACATGCTTGTGACCTCTGACCCTTTGGACCCAGACCTTAATCATCTCCTCATGGCAGCATACCCATGGATCCGTCCAAGTCTCATGAAGTCCTGACCATCCCTGCTCAAGTTATATTGCCAAAAGTCAGGCACTGACCTTGATTGTGACATTGACCTTTGACCCATTCAACCTAAATTTGTTCAGACTGAGCATCCAACTGATCTGTGTTTCATGAGAATCTGCCAATCTGTTCTCAAGTTAGCTCTGGTCCATAGTAAAAAGAAAAAAGAAAAAGAAGTTTATAGCAGACTGCTCGCTAAAAGCAGACTGCTCGCTAAAAGACTAGACCAGGATTTCTTAGCCCCTACGACGGCTCAACTTCAGTCAAAATAAACAAAACTACTTCACTACTCACCAAACCAAAGGTAGTTTTGCGTTGTTTAAAGTCTATTCTCCGTGGTGGGAAATCTCTCAGCACCCCACCCACTCTGTAAAATACATTATTTTTGTCATGAAATAAAACACATCCAACTCGATCTAACTCGAACGCCTTACGCCGCATATTTCTGGGTTGTGTCTGCGGTGGCCGCTGGGTGCATGGCTCGAGGTGGGTGCATTTTATTTCATGACAAAAATAATGTATTTCACAGAGTGGGCGGGTTGCTGAGATGTTTCCCAAATCCCACCACGGAGAATAGACTTTCAACAATACAAAACTACCTTTGGTTTGGTCAGTAGTGAAGTACCGGTAGTTTAGTTTATTGTCTCCACCAGCCGAAAGGCATGCATGGGGAGAGACTATGTTTTCGTCTCCGTCCGTCTGTCCGTGTGTGTGTCCGTCCGTCCGTGTGTGTGTCCGTAATAATACAGTTTTTGTCCAAAAATCACGCAAATTGGTAGACAGTATCTCTACAGTCATATGATCGACATGGACCTGTCCGATTTTCCATATTTCATCCTGATTGGCTAAAACTGGCTTAGAAAATTTGCAGGATTGGTCCGCTTTGAATAAAATGCCTGAAATCATGAACGCAGTGTGCGATTTTGTTGAAATTGTGCATGCACATTCCCAATAGGCCGAGGAATAAATGCCACTTTGCAAATTTCAAATCAGCCTCATGGTGATGCTATAACAGGCCGATTTGTGTTTTTACCTATAATTCCACTGATCAGTGTACAACTTTGTATGTGCACTCCCTAGAGGCCAAGGATAAACCTTTGCCCTGCATTTATCATATCTGCCTTTTATAGCGCCACCCGGAGGCTGACTTACTGTATATAAAACACATTTTTTCCTATTATTCCTTGAGATTTTATCCAAAAATCATGCAAATCAGTACACAGTATCTCTATAGTCATGTGATCAAGACGGATCTGTCCAATATTTCATATTCCATCCTAATTGGCTAACATTGGCTTCTGAAGTTTGCAGGATTGGTCCATTTTGAAAATAAATACTTAAATCATGAACGCAGCTTGTGATTACAGAGAAATTCTGCACGCACATTCCCACTAGGTCAAGGAACAAATGCCACTCTTTTCACATTGGCCTGTTATAGCGCCGCCAGCAGGTCGACTTTTGCCAAACTCATTTTTAGAACAAAATGCCTCAAATCATGCATGCAGCATCACATTGCCGTCAAAGGCCAAAGAAGACATGGCACACTTTTCACATTTAGCGCCACCAGGGACCAGAGCACTGCTTCTAGTTTTGACTGAGTTGAGCCGTAGGGGCTAAGAAATCCTGGTCTAGTCTTTTAACCAGCAGTCTGTCAGAGCGCCAGCATCAGACACTCTGGAACAGAGCTACAAGTTCTCAAAGTGGGGTCCAGGGACCCCCAGCGGTCCTTGAAGGGATTCCAGGGGGTCCCCAGCAGAATAATTTAATACATCATCACAATCGGTTTAACCACGTTAATCCTAACCTACACTAAATATGGAAATGAATAAACTTCTAAAAAGAAAATGAACTGCAAAGAGAGAAAGACAGCAGAGCTGCAGGACGTCTTTTCATACACTTCCTTTTCATTTGTCTTCAAAACATGAATATGGAAATACAGTAAAGTTGTATGCTAATGCTCAACATGTAATATCAGTAATTTTTAAGATCTGCCTTAATTGGGCTACGCAGATTGATAGGGGGGTGGAATATGGGTGTGGATCTCTGTGCTCTCATTATGTTTATGTTATCAAACAACTACTAAATCATAGAAATCTGTTCTCGCGTGAAATTAGCATGCCCTGGCCACCCTACCAACTCAAACCACCCACACACACACACACACACACACACACACACACACACACACACACACACACACACACACACACACACCTTTTTACGTCTCCTGACAGTAAAAAATTACTTGGGATTATGAGCAATATACCACATGTATAAAAGGATTATGTTTTTTGAATCAATGCTGTGGCTCATTTTTCTCTCATGTGTACTAGGATATGAATATTTTATTCACAGTCATTATTCAGCCGCAAAGATGCTATTCATCACCACTTGTCATCACTGTTTATTATGCCCAAAATGTCTCCATGGATACCGCCACAGCTGTCCCACTTACTAAATATACATGCCAAGGGCACACCTTCCACAAATTAGATGAATGACTTGACAAGGGAGTCTGTAGAAAAATCTAATAAACTCCTGTCAAATTAACTTGTCATTTCTTACCCCTTAAAAACCTCCTGATACAAATCATCACACATCAAGTGTTTGAAAAGAGTGCTCAGATTTTAACATTAATTCCTCCATTCGAGGTTGAGCAGACGTGGTTCTCAAACACTTTCATGTAAAGGACCCCTAAATTGATGTGTGTGCGGATGTGTGTTTTTCTAAGACTCTCTAGAGTGTTTTGTCAGAGATATTGTTATTTGGGGTGCTTTAGCTGTGCACTCTTCCTCATGCCTCTCGGCACATGGGCAGCTGTTTTTCATCCTACCCTTTTTAGCTGTTCCAAGTAATAAATGGATGGTTTGCTGACTTCCCAGCTTTACTGCTTAACGTTTGATATACTGGAGAAAATAACGCTTTTCATTTATTTCCCTGTGCTGCTCAAAGGCTAACGTTACCAGCAACTTTTGAGGTGGAATGTTTTCTTGCAAGTTACCCAATGCATGAGTCAATACAATTCGTCAATGTCAACATGGCAAGTTTGATGATCATACAGTGTAAGGCTGTCATGCTTCTTGTGGTGTCGTTTCATAGTTATTGCAGTCAGAGTGGCTCAAATAACAGAGTTTGCCACCTGATCACAATAGCAATCTTCTTCTGTTTTTATTCAGTTTTGGTATCCAGACAATTTTTCCGCCCGTCACGTATCTCAGAGGTGTACATGCTCAGACACTGAGTAGAGCCTTTGCAGTGCAGTGTGGCACAGGCGGTAATTGCCTCATATTGCTGCAAAGGGCATGTACCACACAATCTGTATCTCACGGTCCCCGTGTACGAATACACCACAGGCCCACATGAATTTCTACGGTACCTAATTATGCAAACTAAAAAAATCACACCCAGTGTGAAGTGAGCGGTGCCTTTGAGCAGTGTTAAACTATACGAATTCTTCTGTTGTCCATTAAACTGTATGACTTCTGTTGTCCAATAATGTCAAGGCTGGTCAACTGCGCCACGTGGTCACCCGGCCAGGGTATTGCAGCTGTTGCTATCCATACAAGGTGTATACTCAAACAAAGAGACATACAGTACATAGCTACACACTCTGTCAAGCATGCGAGCGCTTGCACCGCTTGCAATGGTAGGCAAGTAACCATAAACCTTTACAAATAAAATATAACGACAAAACATGCGTCATTGCTTATTCTTAAAGATGAAACATGTAACACAAACTCACAGACAAAGCTTCTGCAAGGCAGTAAACAGGTGGATGGCAAAGGATTAAACATTCTGGAGCATACTGTATCTCTGTGTGGCTACTGGCTAGTAAACAAGGCAAGGAAGTTCAGATAAGGAAAGGACACCGATGTGTTTTTTTTGGCACCACGGCTATGCGCCATGAGACTCTCGGTGGAAGCACCGGAAGTTCGGTGAATAACATTGGAATCTTTGGCTGCGTTTACATGGGCAGGTGTATTCCACTTGTATTCAGAATGACTGCTCATTCAGAATGAAAATGCTCATGTAAACACCTCAGAATGGAATAGAATATACATTCAGAATTAATTTTCATTCCAGTCTGGAGGGGTGGTATATACCGTTTGAATCAGAATAGACTTTTCTTCAGGTTCCATGTAAACGTTTGGGTATGAATCTCTATTTATATAAATGTTGTGCATGTAAACGCAGCCATATGAGAGGCGACTGGGACAGCTCATGAACAAAAAAAATATTCTGAACGATAAAGACCTTTATAAAATAGCTCAGCTCAGGAATATAAAAGTTTTCTGCTGTGTTGCTTTTCGACGTGTACACTGTATAACTTTATAGAGGCATTCTAAAGAGCACAAAGTGCGTTTCTGAACTAGCTAGTATCGCAAGTCTCTCCACCATTCCCTGTCTGGAATCCAAATCTCGCAATATCTCAGTGACAGAAACTATACTTGCCGCTGTTTAGCTGCCTCAATAACATTATGTAGGCCTACTGTGCACATCGAAAAGCATGTGATTGTAAAAATACCTGTCTCTTCTTTTATATTCCTGGGGCGATTATATAATAAAGGTCGCAATCGTTCAGAATTATTTTTTTGTTCATGAGCTGTCCCAGCCGGCTCTCATAGACTCCAATGTTATTCATCAAACTTCCGGTGCAAGTTTTGCCACCTAAAGTGTCATGGCGCATAGCCGTGGTCACTGACCACGCCCATATGTGACCCTTCCTGCTTAGACCTTCCTTGAAGCAAGGCAGGAAGTAAGGCTTGCACATGTGATCACAAACTACCAATAAGAACAAGGGAAACATTTAAAAACAACCACTAGAGGTGCTAGTAACATGCAAGCCCCCAGAAACTAGGGGGAGGGCTGAAGCGTCATGGACATGGTGGCCGTTTTGAGCTACTGCAGCTGGGGCCAGAAACATGAACGTGCAGCTAGGCTTCTTTGTATTGACTACACGTTGTCATGACTTGGAGCCCCAGCGCGTCCATGAACAAAGTCTATGTCGCAAAACGCATCACCCAAAATAGGCTCCGCCCATCACATTCACAACGTGGAAGTATGCTTCATGCGCTGGGTGAGCAGCAGCTCAATGCAAGTGGACGGGCGGGGATATCTGGTGCCCTCTCTATACTTATACTGACAGGGCGTGTCTGTTAAAATATCAAATGTCTAAAATACAACTTAGAAACTCTCTGAGATGTTCACAAATACACAAGTAGATGACTCCAAACATGTTTGAAAGTCAAATATCCCTTTAAGGTGACCAAAATGTCATTTTCAAAACCACCACTTACTAACTTATAGCTGGGCCGGCACTCAAATATTGTTGCAGCTGCTGGAAAGTAAATACATTTCTGCCTCTCTGTCACAAGTTGTAATGCTGTCTTTGTATGTGACAGAAAATTGGGTAAAATATACACGCATCAAATGTGTCATAAGCCAGCATAGTCCATACTGTATTTATTTACTCCACTCACAAAATCCCATATCCTGGAGCAATGATTGATCTGCAATTGGCTGGTTAGTTGTTTGGCCAACTAAGGATAGAATAAATATTCTATCTTGGATAGCCTGGAGGGACTACTCCTCTGGGATTGGCTAGCCCATTGTCGGGCCAAACTGCGACCAATGGTGTAACTTCATCAATCAGTCAAGGGCATCCACAGGTCTAAGGTTGTCCTTACTGGCACAGCCAAAAACACAAATTTGCCTCAAAAGATAACCTTCAAAGGGATTGTAATATAACAATGGTTGCTAACACTACACCCCCTATGTCCCTTCTCCAATGTCATAGACCTGCTGACAGACTTAAGTCTCTCTATGTGACTGGATTTTCCTTTGCCATGAAAAACAAACGCCTGAAGTCTGCTGCTCAGTGAAACAGACTGAAAGAAACAAGTCAACAGGGAGAAAGGACACAGGGTGCTAGAGCAGGGAGGTGGGTGGCAACCAGGTGGCATGCTGTCACCCTGAGATGACAAGGGACATGATGTGACAAGACGAGACAAGCCTTTGTTTTTCACTTTGAGGACAGTGGGTTTTTTCAGCAAACCAGTACTAGGAAATACATCACACAGCAGCAACAGCAGGAGGCAAGATTTAACAAGATAAGTGCATAAGTCATAACAACCAACAAAACTAAAGAGGGTGTCGTGGTTGTGTGCCTCCGCCAACCAGTTCCAGTTTACATCTGTGTCTGTACCGACTCATGTATCTGCTGTCGAAACCAGCTATGTTCAAAATATTAACATTATTATAACAACATGTTTTTAAAACAGCACAATAGTGCCTCATCAAAGTTTGTATGGTGAGTACAGGTACATTACAGTATATACATGGTCAGATACAATATGTGTCCTTATATTAGTATCACTTTACCCAAATCCAGGCGAGATATCGTGTTCACAAGGTTTGGACGGACGGACGTCGGACGGAGGCTGCCGCTGACAGACGCATAAAAAACATGGAAAAGGGAACAAAAAAATATTTCAAACTCAAAATGTGCATAGATACAGTGGGTACAATGTTTGCAACGGATGAAATTGAGAATTTGTAGCTAAAAACGTGTAAAATGTGTGTCTGATAAATGGATACAGGACGATGCATATGCCAATCTTTTTGTATATACTGTACAATATCTACGTTCATTCATAACGTACCTACAGATTAACCCTAAATAAAGGTACAGCATGTACATTCTAGCTGGCCTGGTACACAGGAAAGCATGGGCCAGCAGTGTAGGAGAGTTAACTCACATTGGTTATGTGGGAGAGCAGATACTGGAAAAAGAAAAGAAAACTAGCTTATAAATATTTATATTGCAAATATTACTTTCCCCCTCACAGACCCTTGATAAATGCTTCACATATTGCAGGCCAATACAACGAATGCCATAGCATCCTTCAGGGATATAGTCCAGTTTTATATTTACCTGATAATATATTAAAGATTTATTCATTTCTTTCTTTATTTTTTAAATCGGTTTACCAAACTTTTGTCTTCAGATGAAAAAAAGGGGAATTGATACTTAAGGGCTGGAGTATATCCTTTGGAGACGTACTTTAATAGAGATTAGGCTGTTGTTCATAACATCAGAGATGGTTTGCCATCGGGCCGACTGAGAGCATGCAGTTTCCTAGTTACTTTGTAGCATGGTTTTTCTTTGTGTTCTATTTACGTAACCATTAGTTATCCGTTAGTTTGTTGTTGAGGGCTCATCACGCCATTGGCCATTCAATATAAGTGTCTGTGGTTAAGAGGGTCTGCTAAATGCCATTGTAAATGAAGAGAAGAGATCAGAATTGTTTATGTTTTCACAGAACAATTATACATGTAAGGTCAAGGGTGACTGTTTTCCTCACATGTGTCCTTTGTTCTGTCACACAAACACACATACGCCTGCACGCACGCCTGCACGCCTGCACGCTCGCACGCACGCACGCACGCACACACACACGCACGCACGCACACACACACACACACACAAACATACAGAGGAGGTTGCTGACTTGTTGACAAACGAGCCTAGCCGTAAAACTCACACTGGACACTGGCGGCAATGACATGGAATAATGGAGGATGACCTCCAGACTGTAACCCTAAACCCTCTGCTTGATTACCCTGCTAGAGGTCACACACGCACGCACGCACGCACGCACGCACAGATGCCACCACAAACAAACACACATACACACACATTTGTAGTATACTTGTGAGGACGTAAAACTGAATCTTTTCCTATTTGAAAGCCTACCGTTGTTTCCTGTTGAGATTGGCACATTTCACCCAGGTTTTTTTCATCTAACTCACGCCCCTGTGTCTGCTGACCTCTCTCAGCAACGAAATAAACTGAAAATAAACCAAAATACAAATAAAACATTTCACAGGAGGCAAGCAGTGATCACCCCATGATGTGCACTGCAATGTACCGTAGTTTCAAATGCGCTTTTTGAGAGTCAAAAAATAAGAAGACGTGTGACATGTGTGATCTGGGCAGCTTGCCACAGCAAATGTGCCAAGCTCAATAGGGAACAACAGTAACTCTCCACATGATTTTTAACTGAAAGACAACCATTTCTCTTGTGAGGAGACTGAGGACCAAGACAATTGTTGTCTTCACTCAAATTGTACTTGTGGTGACGTATGTCCCTCACAAGTAGGCCTATAGTAATACACGCAGGCACGCATACGCGCGTGCGTGCACACACACACACACACACACACACACACACACACACACACACACACACACACACACACACACACACACACACACACACACACGCCAAACACTAAACACTTATCTCAGGCTCCCCTGCATGGACATTGTGCAGGATAAACCAACACAGTGGATGTTGTTTCAGTTTCCTCACACTATCTTTATAACTGTTAGAACAGATATTTCCACCTCCTTATCTCCACCATACAGTGAGTTCAGCTCACACAGTACACAATACTAAACCATTTCTGATTCGCCCGACTGTTGGGGTCAGCCGGGCTCATGCAAGTTGTTCATCTGCCTTAGAGATGGGGGCTAATGCTTATTTTGTGCTCTGTCGTGCGGGGAAAATAGCCAATCTACAAGCTCGCAATGCGTCGCGTACGCGACGCATTGCGAGCTTGTAGATTGGCTATTTTCAGCCAACAACACCGTCGTATGACAAAGTATAAATTGGGCTTAATGGGTATTGTGAGAGGGATTCTATAACTGCTGGTCGCCTCCTGTGAATTCCATTGTCTTTTGCAGAGCCACACAAAGCTAAACTGATAAAGCTGGGTAATGGACGCACTAAGTTACAGTTTATGCTGCAACGCATGGATGTTTTGGTATTATTTTTTATTATCAGAGCTGTCAAAGTTAACACGATAATAACACTTTGGTGCAAATTTGTTTCAATGCCACACATTTGTGGGATGCATTAAAGGAGCACTTTGCTCTTTTCAACCTACTGTATCTTCATATAACTGGTCCTCAGTAATGTTCATCATAAGATGGCACCATTCTGTCTACTCTGTGTCTCAGAGTAGGGCTGTGGACACAGAAATGGCTAAACCTGCCTACCGACGATGTCACCGGTAGGCAGGTTTAGCCATTTCAAACAGGATTCCAATCTTTTGTTTTCTTTATCCTTTTTTTATAACAATAGCCTAGATTTCAATAACATATAGATTTCAGCATGCTAACTTTCCAGGAAGAGAAACACAGTAGTTTCAATTAGCTACTAATTAGCGGAAAATGTGCCATCTCACTTTGGTGAGGACCAATTCCAGTCATATGAAGATACGGTTGAGAATCGTTGAAGTTCTCTAACATGTTAGTATGATGACAGTTAGCCTGGCCTGTAGCTTAGGAACCAGCTGGCACTAAAGGTCTTTGCACACTGCTGCGTTTTTCGGGCCGAATATCTGAGTGAATTTCGGAGCGTGTAAATAAAAAAATCAACCTCACGTTATGTCAATCACGTTTGCACACTGCCGCCCGTTTTGTATTTATTTTCGGACCAGGGTTGATTTTTTCCGATTTTTGCAGCTGTCGCACTGAGTCCCTTGCTCTCTCTATCTTTCCTCTCTCTCTCCATGGCCTATGGCTTTCGGATTTCCAAAACGCAACGAAAACACGCAGTGCAGTGTCTGTGCAACCAGCTTAACTGCTGAGGAGGAGGCTCTGCTTGAAATTATTCAGATCCTATCCAGCGGCAGTGCCTGGACTGTATCAAAGATACACATGTGTACAATATGAAGAAGAAGTGTTGGAGTTGGGACAGCTATGACAGCTGTGATCAGTAGAGACTGTTGGACATTACTCAGCAATCACAGTTACCTCTGGGTGACTAACAGGGGGAACTTTGGTTGCATGCTTTGGCTGTTATGAAGACAGAGGAGAGGCATTTTGCTGAAGCGCGTGGGTGCTTTGATCCCACAGAGAGTAGAAGGGGATGTTTTTGTTATCCTTTATTTCTCCCATGTGAGGTTGGACACAATTGCATTGTGTGATTTGCTTTAGTAGTGAGTGGGATCTAGTGAATGATTTTTGAGTAATGGAACATTTACTGTAGCTGACCAATTTGTTGTGATGCATTGAGGTCCTTTTGTGTTTATGCTTAAAACAACTGGGGATGTACCAGGGAAACTCCCCCTGCCAGGTGATATTCATTGTTCATCATATTCAAGTTCGAGGGCTCTCCCCAGGTTGGCAGAGGGAGAGTAGCACCCGGGATTACAGCTTAGGCAATTGGCACTGGGTGAAAAATGGGTTACAAAATTATAGAATAAAAAAAAAAAGGAACCAGGAGGGAGAAGAGTCTCAGACATGTGGAGCGTTGTCCTGGATGTTTGATTAAACACATTCAACTCCAACACATTGCCATCACATGCCACAGACGGACGGACGGACGGACGGACGGACGGACAAACAGACAGAAAGTATGCAATCTCTGTCTCCTGGCAGAGATTTGTGCTCTACTGCAGTGGTTCTCAACCTGTGGGTCGGGACCCCCAGAGGGGTCCCCAAATTATTTTGGGGGGTCCCCAGATGATTAGCTAAATGTTAACATTGTTTACTCACTCAACAGTAAACAGACCAACATACAGTATAAATGTATACAGGGTATCTGCACATTTCTAAAGTGACAATTTAAGGACTTTAAAGACCTTTTCAGTTCCTCTGGTCAAACATTGGTCAAATTGTCAAATATAAGAGGCAGAAATTGTGAAAATAGTAGATCTACATGCTCACAACGCCTCGCGTTGCGAGGCGTTGTGAGCATGTAGATCTGCTATTTTCAAAATGGAATAGATAGAGTCAAACAAAAAATGTAATGGCATGTAATGACTACTAGTACTCCAAGTGCTTGTCAGGGTGGGGGGGGGGGGTCCCCAGTTAAAATATGATTATTTTGGGGGTCACGGCCTGAAAAGGTTGAGGACCACTGCTCTACTGAATGTACCTTTCTAGTCATATGTCTGGTAATATACTGTAACACATGGATGGACAGGATGTTTTTAGCCCCGTTACCTGCTGCAGGGTTCTGAGGATGGCAATTATGGTCCAGCCATCCGTCAAAGAACACATGGCTGGAGGTTGAACCCTGGTGACCCCATGGCCTTTCTGTTTTCAGGTTCCTTGTACCTTTTTAATGATGGTACTTCTTTTTCCATTTCATTTTAAGGCTTTTTATGTGGTTGCTGACATTTTAATGAATACATAACCTGCCCTTTTTTCTAATAATCATTTAAAATGTTTTTCTTTTCTTTTTTTCTTTTAAAAAGAAGAAGCAATATGGCCTCTCGTAAGGGGCACTAGAGTGTTTTTGATTGATTGATTGATTGATTGATTGATTGATTGATTGATTGATTGATTGATTGAAATATTTATTAGAAAAGGTACACATACCACACTAACAGAATCCATATGGCCAAGACAGATGGCCAAGACAGACCATATCTGTGTGGCTGGTTCTACAGACAGGGATCTCCATGTATGGGCATAAAAGGGTATGATGTCAGATGTCATAGACATCATAGGACTGTCACATAACAAATAACTGAGTAAGCATATTTGGGCTCTCACAGCATATCTCCATACAGTACATGGCTCTCCATATAAGGCTACTAGGGGTCTCCATATATGGGTAACTGGTCCAATATACATCACTGGCCAGATGGCCAAGAATTGGCGCGACCTCGCCAACGTCACCACTTCTCAAAATGGAGAAGGGATAGATCTACAAGCTTACAACGCGGCGGGACGCACCCACTTGACAACTTGTATCAGCGCAAGCAAATATTAATAAAGTAAATAGCCGACTCTCACGTCTAATTAGAATAAGAAGTTAGTTTAACCTCTTACCTCACGAGTCAACCAAAGGCAAATCAAATTCGGAAGGGATATTATTATAACCCTTTCTACTGAATAATCGCTCACTCACTTTTGCAGAGGCAAAAAGATGGTGTTGGAATCCGCCAATATACGATATTTCTTTATCAGAGCTTTATTGATTACTGAGGGGAGTGTGTCCTTTGGACGAACCCTGCTCTGTCCTACATTGGAATTGTAAATGGAGTAATGGACACAGCTTTATTTCATCCACTATATCCTCATCAGATTATAAAATGGCGTTCCTCATGTGATGTGGTCAATATTATTATAGATTCTAGATTAATAGCGCGACATTGGAGTTGGCATATAAGCCAATGGACAAACTGTGGCCACACTTTCAAAAACTGCAAACAGACCGAGGGAACTAATAGTTCTAAATGCTAAACTAACTTGGTGGAATTTGCATCATGTCTATAATACAAGCAATAGATCATTTGACAAACAATAGATAAATAACAAATTATATATGTTGACAAAATGTTGGGCACAAACATAGTTTATTAGAAGTTCTGCACCATTGTAATTGATTTTGCATGAAGAATAAAGCATTCTAATGACATATGCAAGCTTTTGTCCCATGTAAGTCTACCTCTGGCTCTGGCTCTGAGAAGAAGTGAGAACAAGCGGACGGTGGACAAAAAGAGATTGATGAATCAGACTCATAATTTTTGAAGTCGCGTAAAAGCCCATAAGAACAAAATGTTGGCGTCAACGAGCTTAGTGAATCAGGCCCAATGAATCCAGTGTAACATTTTTGCCGAGTCAACTTGGAGGTTTTGTGATGTTTTTTTTCTTTCTTTTTTTCCCCTTTTTTATTTTTTGTTCATTTATTTCTTCATCCTTCATTACCAGGACCCTGATATACTGTATTGCATAGGATGTGAAATAAAGTGGCAGCTCATTATACCTTCTACAAACCAGATCAAACCTAATGTATATGCTCACATCTCACATATTAAAATTATATACAATATGCTTTACATGAAGTGAAAAGGCACAGATGAAAAGTGGATAATATA
Organism: Nannobrachium achirus; assembly: GCF_963921795.1. Classification (NCBI taxonomy): domain Eukaryota; kingdom Metazoa; phylum Chordata; class Actinopteri; order Myctophiformes; family Myctophidae; genus Nannobrachium; species Nannobrachium achirus. The sequence continues at coordinate 28,939,399 of NC_137816.1, read as the reverse complement.
CCTCTACAGAATAAAAGAAAAAGGCTGTGCAACTTTCATTAAATACCTCCATTAAACAGATGGATAATTCTCTCTCTCTCTCTCTCTCTCTCTCTCTCTCTCTCTCTCTGTCTCTCTCTCTCTCTCTCTCTCTCTCTCTCTCTCTCTCTCTCTCTCTCTCTCTCTCTCATTGTGAATGGAGTAAAAAAAGAGACTCCTCCTGCGTTTATTGCTGGCTTCCATTAGCGACAATAGACCTTTAAGCAGGTCTTTAAATGCCCTGTTAGGCCGTTCTACAGATGATCACTGTCAGAGAGCTCAGCCAAAACGGAAGGAATCTGCTGATTAGTGCCGGTGATAAACATCACACAGCGGACAGGAAGAGAAAAAGGGAAGATTGGAACCATTTAAATAAGAAGAAAATGACATCTATACGATTCATGACCTGGATGTGGATTCCTTGCTGCCGTTATAATTACATTTCTCCATTTGAAGTTTTGAACAAATACAAATTATTTGTATTTGTTCTGGTTTGTTTGAAACCTGACAAGCATTGCAAGCAGTCCTGCATATATGTGGCTCTCCTCTCATCCTCTCTCCTCTTCATTACCCTCCTCCTCTCTTCCGCTCTCCCCTAATCTCCTTTCCACTTCACTTTACTCCATCTGATCTCATGCCTCCACCCGTCTATCTCCTGTCAACTCGTCTCCTCTCCTCTCCTCTCCACTCCTCTGTGTGTCTCTCTGCCCACAATCGGTCCACATTTGACAAAAGCTGCAGCTCTGACAATCATCATCGGGTCCCACCACTCCACGTTTGAAGTGGAAATTATTACCCAGCAGAATATGCCAAACCCCAGCAGAGGAGAGATTGTCTTTCACTTTCAGAGGAGGGAGAAGAGCGGTATAGACAATGAGGGTTCGAGTCAAGTGGATAGAGAGCGAGATACTACAGTGAGATCAGAAGCATCCGTTGGTGTCTGAGTTTGATGTCAGGAGCACACTTCAGTGTAGAGCTAAGTGAGGAGGCTTATGGGACAGAGCTTAACATGCACACGCATGCATGCATGCATGCATACATACACTACTTTGTAAATTGACTGCTGTATATATATATATATATATATAAATGGACTGCTTTTATGGAAAGACCTTCTATACAATAATTCACTAACATTACCCACTAGTAAGACAGACACCTCAGGGCGACAAGTGACCTCGCCGGGGCGAGGTCGCGCCATGTCTTGGCCGTCTGGCCAGTGATATATCGGACCAGTTACCCATATATGGAGACTCTTGGTACCCATATATGGAGATCCATGTACGCGGACATATAGTATAAGGCTCAACCACTTAAATCCTAACTGACCATGGGTTCTCCAATTGGATCTATTCTTGGCCCCATCCTTTTTTCCCCTCTACACCAAATCTCCAATCGTGAGCTTTTAATTCTGCTATTTTTGGCCACATTTTTGACTATTATGATGTGGCCAGAATAGGGATGGGACACGGTTAAGCAACCAACACATTGAGGAGCTCCTTTCAGGACATTCAGTTGGAGCAATGGCCCAATGCACGCACGTATGCACGCAATGGAAAATAGCGTCAGCGGAAAGATTTAATTCACAGATACTGTCGGAAGTGTGTCATTCAGCCAGTGGGCTACAAACACTGCTAGTCATCTGGCCGGTGGCTGTAATCTGCTGGCCACAGGCAGATTAATCCCTGTTACCTTGCTTCCGTTTGACTCAAAGAGGATTGCTGATCCCCTAAAGCCCAATGTTCTCAATTCTCACAGCCATATATTTGTAATACAGAAAAGGAACAAATTTGTCATTAGGCCTATATGTCATAATGTTATTGTCCCATGCTAATGTCGAGATAAATCCCACTGTGCTTTATGTTTTCCCCTTTCTCTTCTCGGTCCATCTCTATCTGTCTCTCGTTCTGTGCTCTCTCCATCTCCCTCTTCATCCAGCTGTCTGGCTTAAGAGCGAGGGGGGGGGGTTCAATGCACTGTTCGACACCTTCTCTGTCTTATGATGCATTTGTTCGCATTATGACAACATAAGTGCAAAGTGCTTAACACTAATTGAGTGATGTCCCGTTGACAGGATTGGTTTGCAGCCAGCCAGGGTTTCCTTTGTCTCTATATCTCCCCCTGACATGCTGTCAGCACATTCAAAGACCCAACACCGCTGTCTGGAAACACACACAGTGTCTTGGAGCAGTGATTGCAGGACCCACCTGAAAGAAGTAGCCAAGATTATGGTGGAAAGCAGCTAAGTAGGCCTACCGCTAAGTAGGCCTACCTTTATTCAAGTACTGTACTTAAGTACAATTTTGAGTATTAACTTGAGTATTTCAAATTTCAAATACTTACTTCTACTCCACTACATCTCAGAGGCAAATATTGTATTTTTACTCCACTACAATTATTTGAAAACGTATACAGTATCGTCACTGTCTGTCGGGCAGAAACCTCATATCTCCAAGTTTCAAATGTGTACGTTCTTTCACAAAGTAAAGCCCTGCTTTATCATACAAGGCCCACAAAAGTAGTGAAAACAGCCGATCTACAAGCACACAACGCCTCGCACCGCGAGGCGTTGTGTGCTTGTAGATCGGCTGTTTTCACTAGTTTAAATCATTTTTAAAATGAAAAATGCGAAACGAACGGTTTTGGACATACAAGGTTTTCACCCGACAACGACGATATATAATCCTGTAACTAATTTGAAAATAGCCAATCAAAATATTTTGTGTGAAATGGGACATTCCTCATACATTCTGCATGTATTTTCATGCCAACACTTTTGTATTCAAGTAAATTCTGAATACCGGTCTTTTACTTGTAACAGAGTATTTCATTGTCGTATTGATACTTACTTGTAAAAAAAAGTATGTCAGTACTTCTTCCACCGCTGTTTGCTGGTGACAGTGACCCAACTGAAAGAAAGAGAACCCGGAAATTATGAATAACAACTGCGAAGGCATATCTTGGCGAGCATGTTGCACTATTATATTGCAGTCCCCATCAGTCTCTTGGCTCAGTGGGTGGCATAAGTGAATCATTACTGTGATGGAACGTGTGATAAACCCCAACAACCTGTTATCTATTCTGCACGTATCCTCTAGACATCAACGCAAATGTTTTCTTTTTTTTTGGTGCAAGCTATTCAGAACTGTATAATAGCTAATGCTGGGAGGGTACTGCACTGATATGGAACATTGCACCTGTTTATGCACAGCTTGATATTCTAACATTGTTTCCTATGCAGTATAAGCTTTATAATATACACACACACACACACACACACACACACACACACACACACACACACACACACACACACACACACACACACACACACATATATTTTTTCTTTTTTTGACCGCCACTCCTGGAACTATAGCTATAGCTCCAACATCTGGCTTTGTTCCACCACTCGGATATTGAAATGTCATGTTCTGTCTGTCTCTAATTCCAAGTGGTTTCAGATGCAATACCAAAATGACAATGGGGCGCTGTCTTTGGGCTAAAATGATACAGAGAATATTATAGAATAATATTATGAGAACCATGTAGAGGCAATCGTAATCTTCTCTGTATCATTCCAATTTTAGTACCTCTTTACCTCATAGTTCCACCTCATATAAGGCGCATTTCCACTGCAGGGCCAAGCCAGAACCAGAACCAGAACCTTCCAGAACCAAGAACTTTCAAGAACCTGTGATGTTCCAGAACCAAGTTCTGCTTTTGTTTCCATATAACCAGACCCAACCGGGAAGCTCAACTGGTCAGCCTGATTTGGCTGAGACAAAACAGCTGGTCATTTTAACAGCAGCACATTCGGGAATCTAAAATCTAAAATAACAGCTGTATGTAAATACGTATATTAATAGTTACTACTTTCTGAATATAAAAAAATCGAACCTCTGTTCGAAGTGGAGCTGTGTGTGTGTGTGTGTGTGTGTGTGTGTGTGTGTGTGTGTGTGTGTGTGTGTGTGTGTGTGTGTGTGTGTGTGTGTGTGTGTGTGTGTGTGTGTGTGTGTGTATTGCAGTTGATGCTCAGGGCAGGCTAGACTCAACAGCACCTCTCTGGTCACCCAGGGTACAACATACAGCCAGGCTACATACAGACATACCCACCCACCCACATACCCACCCACATACCTACACACACGGCCACGTATAGGGAGCTTGTGTTCCACACAGCTCCAAAAATTAAAACAATAGAACGTTCAAACAAGCTGCTATACTGTAGGCTACTGAGCGTTTGGTCGGTACGCTGCCTTTGCTCTAGGGAGGAAAAAAAGCGTCTCCCTCTCTCTCACACACACACACACACACACACACACACACACACACACACACACACACACACACGGCGCGCGCGTGCACACACACACACACACACACACACACACACACACACACACACACACACACACACACACACACGCGCGTAATGAAATGAAATGCGTATCTCCACTGTAGTTTGTTGTCTGTCTATCGACGTACATTTTCTTTATTTTTGCTTGGCACCGTGTCTGTTTGCTTATGCACTCGACGCCTGTTTCAGAAAGACGACGGCGACGGAATTTGTTTGAAACTCCTTCATTTAGAACGGATGCTTTTAACTCCTTCTGGATATTTTCTTCTGTCTTCTGGCGTCGCATCCATAGTGTTTCAGTGTTTCTGTCGGAATGGGATTTTAAAAATGACGGGTTGTGTTGTGAGAGATTTCTCCCAGTTCTCCTCGACGCAGTCTCCGCTCAAGCGGCTCAACCAATCAAGAGCAGTAGCGCTGCTAGCCCCGCCCATAGGTTCCCAGAACTCAAGTTTAGTTCTACCTCAGGAGCAGGACCGAAAAAAGGTTCCAGGAGGTTCCAGGAACCTTGTATGGAACCGGGCCGTTCGCAATGGAAACAAAACCAGAACCAAAAAAATAGGTTCTGGTTCCTGAAAGTTCTGGTTCCACCTTGCAGTGGAAATAGTCTCAATAGAATATAGCCTCCCAAAAGGTACCGCCCCCTTCTTGAAGGGGGCCCAATAGGAAATGAGCCCCCTGTGACATAGCATGGGGCCATTTCAAAAGACACACCCATTCAGAAAATCACTGAAATGAAAGGCAAGGCTTAAAGTTAATAAATGGGGTTTTCGTTGGGCTGGAAGAGACACTGGGAAGACCAAAAAACAAGAAAAAAATTAAAATGTGAAATTCATCGTGGGGCCCCTTTAAGTAAACTGAAGCGTGGCCCACTGGCCTATACAGTACATCTTGGCACAAATGTAACTCAGTAGGAATAATCAATAGGTTGCCCCGAAGACAGGATTATCTTTTGGGTCAAAAAAGTCAATTCCTTTGTCAGTCATATCTCAGAACAAACTGGACTTGTGCCTAAAACCAAACAAGGAAGATGATTTAGAGCAATATTATTATCTAAATAATAATAATAAAACAAGCAGAGAATAATTATTAGATTTGGTAACAGTAAAAAGGATAAAACAAATAAAATCTGCCCACACAAACATCTGCTTTCCATCTCCCCGTTCCTGAGCAGTCGAAGGGCATCAGAGTTCAAAATGAGAAATTCAAGACATTTTCTTTTTTTTTTTTTTTTTGTTCAGAATTCAGACTGAGTGGGCCGAGTGCTCTCAATGGCGCTCTCAATTACAGAAAGCGGGATTAGTGAGTTAACCCCATAACTCTATTGTCTCTACAATTTGCAAAAATAGGTGGCCATTTTCTTAAAAGCAGATCTACAAGCTCACAATGATATGCAATGGCACACCTTGTGAACTTGTAGATATTGTAGGCAGAGAGAGAAATGTAGACCTCTGGGGGGTCCCGGAATGAAGTTTGGTATAGGCCTATAGAAGTATGAAGTTTATAGAGTTTATGTGGTTAATTGGATCTATTTGGTAGTACGTATTTGACATCCTAGACATTTTGATTTTCCATTCCAAAAATGTGAATCACAGCAGTAAGAGTTGAATCCTAATTAGTGGTTCATTTCATCACAGCTGTTAATGTTACTATGGCAACTCGTGTCCTGAAACCTGCTACCAGACAGGTGCTGACCTTAGAATGGTGTTTATAAACAAACCTGCTACCAGCTGATGTAAACCTGACCTCACTGTGGTATCACTAACCTGTATACCAGCAGTGTTGGGTATCGTTACATTTTGAAGTAACTTGTTAGGTTACAAGTTACTGACTTGAAAAACTAATCTGTTAAATTACTGCGTTACCCACTGAGAAAAGTTAGGTTACTTTTTCCGTTACCAACAATTAAAACCCACCTGCGAGGACGTTTGGTAAACATAAAATAGCCTACCGGAGTGTTGTGACTGCTGGACTTCAACATGGAGATTTGCATTGACGTTGAACCTCCTCCTTTCTTTCACCAGTAAATCCAAAAATAGTGTGAATACTTCCACAGCCTTACTAAAAGGCAACCTCTCTGTCTCTCTCAAGCCCTGCCATGCACGACTGTAAATTATATGTAAACAAGACACAAGCCATGTCCCTCGCCACTCGCCACTCGTTGTTACACCAGAAGTGGCAACCTATATAAAACTGTAGACTGACTATACGCAGACTGCAACACATTTCTGGTCGTTCACCTTTTTCAACAGTCAGTGGCGAGTGGGACGTCTCCTTTGACAGAGAGGATGAGGAGCGCACAGAAAGGACAGGGAAATATAGGTCTTAAATGTAACTAAATAACGCAGTTATTTTTGGAAAATGTAACTGGGTAACAATCCTGCTATATTGTAAACGCGTTAGGTTACTCCGTACAGCAAAACCTAACGCCGTTACGTAGCACCATTAGTTATAACGCCGCTACACCCAACACTGTATACCAGACAGGTTAACTTGAGGTAAAGTTGACCTCACAGTTGTGTTGGTCAGAGTATAAAGGAGGCAGTAGTTCACTTTAGTGTGAACTTAGGTCTGACCATGGCGTGTCCTTCCTTGGAGGATCCACTGAATATTAAGCCCTCAAATAATTTCCAAGCTTTAAAATGTGAATGGATTAGACATTCTATCCAGCCCGGAGGAGTCTCTTGATGAGCACTATAATTTTTCAAAGGCAGTCTATCATTTATCTCAATAACCTTCTGAAGCCACTTTGACAAGCTATATTGCATTAAAGTATGTTTGGAAAAAACGAACATAAGAATTGTGCATCCAATAATTATTGTTGCAAAATGATTGGAGAGAAGCTTATTATCATAAAAGATGGCAAAACATGCTGAATTGTTATTGCAACAAACACAACTATTTTATTGCATCTAATGTTTTGGTCTATAAGGACCTTTTCAGAATATGGATTATTTATTGAGAATGAAAAGTTTCATATATTACACTCCTCCCTCACTCAGATGCAGACATTGATTTAATTTAGTTCTCAACTGAAATACAGAATTCATATTTACACCTAAATATTAACATATCCTATATTAAAATTGCTTAGAGGGTGGGGCCGTGGATTTGAGTGTTTGATTGAAGCTGCCTTCGGTTCAAGTTAACATTACTTTATTTGTACCTATATAAAGGTACAAATAAATGGTATATTTGGCTTGTAGTATAGACAAGGGATCCATCTTTCCACACATTTTACAAACTACACATACAATAGACATGCATGCTAAATGGTCAACATCTCAAATAATAAGAATTTAACAAGAGACATGAAAAACAACAACACTAAAATAACTATAGCCTCTAAAACTAATAAAATGCAGGGGAAACAACAGCAAACAAACAAACAAACAAACAAACAAACAAACAAACAAACAAACAGACATTTCTTCTAGCATCTGTGCAACATAGCTACAATAAGTACATCTTGTTTTTCTGAGTGATGGCTGCTGAAACAAAACTATTTTTAACGTGGCTTTGTTGCACACCGTGGGACCATAAACCCTGTCCAGAAGGAAGGAGCTGAAGGATGGGAGACGTCATTTAAATGGAGCTGGTTATCTGCTGTAACTGTCTGTGTACAGGGAGGATGGGTTAAGCTGTGATTCAGCCTACTAGACCATCTAACCATTTGAGTCAGTGAGTTTCTGTTCCTTAAAGATAGCTTTCCAAACCATGACACCAAAGAAAAAGATAACAAATTGATTCACTAGCAGCAGCATGATGGAATAAGGTCACGTTTCATTAAATTTTTTCTTCAAATGTGGAAATAGGCCTGCAGTTTCCTCATACAAAACAAACTCTGGTGCCCCTTTTCGCAGACGGCCTCACAATTTACTCCAAAGGTTCAGTTTCGAGTCAATAATTGTCCCGATTATTGACTCTTTATAATTATTGAGCATCACAGTAATTGAATGTACGCTTTCGGCCGCTCTGAATCATTACTCTGAATCTAGTTTGGCAGTGAGCCTTATGGTCTGGCCTTCACCCGGCATCAACTATCAACAGGGTTCAATTTGCGGAGGTGGGGGGGCGGTGGATGGGCATGTACTTTTCAAACACCCATATCAGGTAATTCATTTTTCATGGCTGGTGGGGATGTTTTATCTCTGCTTCTGGTCAGACTGAATTAAATACATGCATTTACATTTAGGAAATGTAAACTGTCTGATATAGTTTTTTATTTATGTTTGATAATATCAACATTTCTCTATTTTAAAAAAGAAAATAGAAGAAAGAATAACAGCAGATACGCACACACAACGTGACGCATTGGAAAGCGTGAGCTTGAAGACGTTTCTCATACAACAAAGTATATCGTCTCTGTCGGGTGGAAACAACATGTCCAAAACTGTTACTTTTCAGGATTCTAATTCAACAGTATCAAAAGTAGCAGATCTACAAGCTCGAAACGCGTTGCTTCAGGCCATGTTTCGAGCTTGTGGATCTGCTACTTTTGTGTGACGCTGTAGTATGATCAAGTAGGGCGTCAATTTACGAAAAACACAGTTATTGACATAAGAGGTTTCTACCCGACAGCAACTTAATGCCTACTATACTTTATTTGTTGGAGAGTCGTTGTCGTCGTCCCCCCCACCCCACATCAACTCTTCTAACAACTCCAACGTCTTCAACTCAGTGAAACTATAAAGCCAACACTATGGTTGAGAATATTTCACCCACTCTGTTTTCTTTTACAAACCAACCCTTCCTATCAACATTACTAACCTGTCCTCATGCAGAGAGCAAGCAAATAGCTTTCCCTGTGAACATGTTTTATCCAGATGATCACAGTCAGTGGCATGGTTTAAATAGGTCACAGATCAAAAGCCTCCCGACCAGACCGTCCTGCCAACACATGAATAAATATGCATCTCAGCTCAGAACCTATGCCTGCCACATTGTCCACACAGAATGCATGATTCATATTATACAAATAATCAAAAAAATCTCTCTCTCTCTCTCTCTCTCTCTCTCTCTCTCTCTCTCTCTCTCTCTCTCTCTCTCTCTCTCTCTCTCTCTCTCTCTCTAACTATATAAAATGATATATGCCTTTGTTCGTATATTGTGATTGATTGTTGATTCTTATGTCATACATATTTTTGTTATTTTGGTCTTGAGGATGAAGCAACAACAATCGATCAAGTTGAGCCATCTGTCTGTTGAGACTTATTGTACTGTGCTATACTGTTCTGCACTGTACTGTACCTGAAAAAAGCGTCTTTGTTATGAATGTGTCATGGTGAGAGTTGGACCTTGAAATGTACTGTAAGTCAGCATGCTTCACAGCGCTGTGACAAGATGAAGGACAAAGTCCTCTGTTATTCTTCAACATTTGCTGAGGGAGGAAAACATCTGTAGATTTTTTGAGTTTGGAGTGACAGTACTTCACATAGTGCCTGCTCACCATGTACAGTATAAGTCACAGTCAAACAAATGTAGTCAGTTATGAGTTTAATCGTCCTTCAAGTATGAGTTTCAAAGTCAAGTATGAGTTTCATCGTCAGGAATGAATTTCATAGTTAAGTATCAGTTTCATAGTCGGCTATGAATTTCATAGCCAGTTATGAACTGTCTATGTGTTACATAATGGTAAATTATTCTGGTTATGGTTACAGTCCGCTCACAGTCAGAACCGTCTGAATATCAGCAGCACACATTAAATTGAGTAGTACCATCTGAATACCAGCACACACTCACCAGAGTAGGCATGCAACACTTACTCACACAGCTATTTTCACTTGTTCATTTATTGTATGATTATCTGTATAGAGACACTTTAATCATAATTATGGGCATACAAATAGCAACAATTAAGAGAAAGAACATTGTGTCAATGTCACCTTCTCATCCGAATTTTAAAGTTTTCCTCAATGGTGAATAAAATTGCTTCAAATTGCTTACAAGGTCCAGTTCTGTTTTGGTGGGGGCAGAGTATTTCATACTCGGAGATGGAGAATAAATTATGGGTTGTTGGTATGTGGTCCTGGAGAGTCTCATATGTAGGCACCAACCTGGCATGCCCATTACATCAGCCTGATTAATTAAAGTACATTTCCACATTCCCATATTGTGTCCTCTGCATTTAATCCATCCTAACTGAACAGCGACAGGGGAGCATCCAGGGTGGTTCAGTGTAATGCTCAAGGACACTTCGACACAACACTGGATGGCGCTGGGTTTATAGATCAGCCTCTTTGTCGTACGATGGTGTCGCGCATTGAAAATATCAGAGCTACAAGATCACAGCACGTTGGAGTCAGGTGTGATAAACAGACCGGGGGTTCCAAGGTAATCTGGACCAAGCCGGACCCAGTTGATAATAAACCAGGGACACAAACTGGTATAGGTCGTGGTTGTGGATATTATACATGCAAGCGCAGACTGACTGTTGGTCACAGCAACGTGATGAAAGTTGGTGACACGTTGATTGGCCGATAAATTCTTTCTATTCTTAGGCCGGTAAAATAATATCTTGTCGGCCAAGGTGGCCGGTCCCAAAATTGTCCAGCGGAAACCCTTGCTGCAGTTGCTGGGATCGAACAAGGTACCTTCCGATTCACAGCGGATGGGAATCCTGAGCCACTGCCATCCATCATGTCTACGGACAATCACTTTTTATATATATATTATTATTTTTCCGTAACCAAAAAAGGGTTAAAACTGCAGCCTTTAAATCCTTGTTTCTGATCACAGTTTGTATTCACAGGTTGTACCCTAGTGCCATCATGGGGTAACATTTCTAAAGACATTAAGGTGGCAATTCAGACTCCCAGCATTAGAGAGGCACCCTTTTCATTGTTATGGTTTTAATGGAACATCAGCCTGTAATGGATTCTGGTAACTACTACACTCTAACCTCAGCCGCTGACAACTTCCAAGAACTGCTACTAAAACCAAGTGGAAGTACAGGAGGTACAAGTACAAGGATGTTATGTTGATGCTTTGCAGACCTGTTTACATTTCCAGGTAATGAAAACTGCATTGTGATTGGTCAAAAAAGACAGCTGCACGCACGTCGTCAAGATGTGTGACGGCATGGTCAACACTTCAATCCCCCTGGCTTTGCATAACAATACTCAGGTAGGCAGGCCTCACCTACGTCCTCATTTACACTGTAGGCCTATATGGCCAGCAGGACATTCACCTATTCTTTGCAGACTTTACTGTGTGTGGGGGAGTCCAGTGCTGTGTTCTACCTGTAACGCACGTATACGGCGTCTGCTGTCGGAAATAAAAATATGAATAGCGTCTGCCCTCGTGAACCTTTCAAAGTAGCGTATAATGATAGGCATTATGCACTGGCGTATGCCCTGGCCAAACGAATAGCCGCGGATCATAGATTATAGTATGCCCTAAAAAAAAGTCTAGAACACACCACTGGGTGAGTCTATGTAAAGTCTATGTAAAGTTATTTCATATAAAACTTAAAGGAAAATACATTAATTGAAACTAAAATAAAAACAACAAATTAACAATGTAACTAAATAATAAGAACTATAATTACAGTATTTCAACTAGCACCGAGCGGCAGGCTGCGTGACGTGCATGTGAATTTAGAGGGCCAAACACTTCAAAAATCCATACCACTGCTGGGAAGCGAGGATACTTTCACCCTGGTATCTCTAATAGGGCATGTCACAGCTGAACACTTTCAAAAATAGCTCACAATGTGATGCAGTGTGAGCTTGTATATTGCCTATTTTAGTCACACACGACACTTACTGTACATTAAGTGTGACAAATTCTGACAATATAAATTTGTTATGAAAAAAACAACAATCTAACCTTATAATTACTGAAGCAGGAAATTGTTATATCACAAACTGAAAATGTGTAGATTAAAATACCGTTATCCTATCACTTTTCCTACAGTAGGTGATATAAAACAAAGTTTAGCCTTTACCAGGATATCAAAGAATACACGTTGTGCTGGATCATGGCTGATCCCTTAGGAGCTTTATACATCAGCACCAATTAGGAGGGAGAACAGAGGATGACAGAGGAAGAGATGTGGGAAGAAAGGAGATGTAGGAGGGAAAGAGAAGAGAGCAGAAGAGAAAGGAGCTCAGAGTTGACTAATAGGTTTTATGAATGAGACCAGAGGGAGAGGAGAGGACTGGAACAGATAAGACAGATAAGTGCAGGGAGAAACTGAGCAACATTAAAGAATGCAAAAGCGTTTACCCTGAAATAAACATAGTATAGAATAAACATGTATGCACTGAAATACTGAACATATAAAGAATGCGATAAATTGTAAGCCTTTAAGGTTGGGTCTAAAATGTGTTATAACCACATTATAACATATAACACAACTACCAGGTTAACACTTTTTTTTTGTTTACGCTGGTTGGCACTGTGTTTGCTAGCCTATCAAATGGGTCAGCACTTATTTCCGTGGTTCCCTGGACGTCAACTGACACGTCAATGACGTAAAAAAAAAATCACACCCGTGTGAAGTGGAGCTGTGTGTGTGTGTGTGTGTGTGTGTGTGTGTGTGTGTGTGTGTGTGTGTGTGTGTGTGTGTGTGTGTGTGTGTGTGTGTGTGTGTGTGTGGATCATGTGTACCGATTTTTGTGACATTTGAAGAAAATATGTAGGAAAAGGAGCAAAAAGTGTGTTTTGGAGAAAATTCAAGATGGCGGAAAATCTATCATGGCGCAAATGGGCGTGGCCTATATGGGGAGATGCGTCATGACCCAAGGAATCCAGGGAAAAAATATTTTTAATTTTCCGACCTACGGTTCAAGAGTTACAGGCCAAAACGTAAAGTGGGGTGTTATGGCGCCACCATGCGGCCAAATGACACAATTATTTTTTATTTAATCCTTGAAATCATTATGAACCTCCTCTCCAAGTCTTGAAACTCTAGCCCCTATGGTTTGCGAGAGACAAATAATTGAATGTGAGTTTTTGCGATTCCCATTATAAGTCAATGGGGAAAATTAATTCACTAATAAATTAATATCAATTAAACTATAGAACCTTTCTCTTAGAAAAGTAATAGCCCACGATTCCCGAGTAAGCCGTTCGATTTGACATATGGCGCGAGTGTGTGGTGGCAAAACTGTGGGACTAGTGGCGTGCCGAAGTTTAGGAAGTTCAGGCTACATACAGACACACAGACAGACAGACAGACCCACACGGCCACGTATAGGGAGCCTGTGCTTCACACAGCTCCAAAAAAAGAAGTCTTTCCTGGGCTTTAAGAAGTGATGGAAAAACATCATTGATGTGGTCGACACAAGGTGGTGGACGTGAGGTTGGCGCGATTGTTTCCCGACCCCACGACATCCGTGTGCAACTTCCGAGGGCTCCCTTGAGCGGATCGGAGCGACGCAGAATATTCTATGATTTTTCAATCGTTAGTGAAAAACACTGGCAGCCAGCGTCCCGGGGGTGGAGAAGCCTCCGCCAAATGCCCACTTTATCTCAATGGGAAGCGAGACTATTCACTGGTGAGTAAACATTAGCTGACAAAAACAAAACAAAACAGACACGTGGAATGTGTATCTGTGCTGATGGCCTGAATGAATGAATGCACTCTAGATCATAATACAATAATAAAAATTCCCGGCTAATCTGAGGACAAGCCATTTTAGCGGAGACTGGGAAGTCACATTTATAATGCTTCATAGCACTCGTTCTAAACGTTTAAAATGATGCATATAACAACTTATAACAAAGACACTTTATAACTGAAACTATAATTGTTTTATTGTTTTATAAAGTTTTATAATGCCTTATAAGCGCATTATAATGCATTATACACGCACATATAACGGATATAGACCTGACCTTTAAGTAGTGGTACTAAATAAACATACACTGTATGAATAAACATATGAATAAACATGTATGCAGTATGCACACATAGCAGGTTACACTATCTACACCCCCCAACATCCACATCTGTTCCCCTTGTTTACAACTCTCATGTCTCCCCTCATGTCCTCAGTTCCTCTCCCCACTTCCCCTCTGTGATGTGCTTCTCTGAGCATCCTGCTGCCAGTGTGTGTGTGTGTGTGTGTGTGTGTGTGTGTGTGTGTGTGTGTGTGTGTGTGTGTGTGTGTGTGTGTGTGTGTGTGTGTGTGTGTGTGCGTGTGTGTGTGTATGTGTGTGTGTGTGTGTGTGTGTGTGTGTGTGTGATGTGTCTCCATGCTTCAAGATGCAATGAGATTGGATCATAATGGAAAGACTCCATTTACAACAATAAATATGTTGAAGTGAGTTGCAAGGGTGGGGGTGAATCCATCAATATAAAGGTTTGTTTATTTGAATATCACAGACTGAACAAAAACCATCACAGGGGGATACACAAGATTGTTCCTGCTACTGACAGTGCCTAATGTTGAAAGACCCATGTGTTGTGAACAACCAGGGGCGTCACAAGGGGGGTAAAGTGGGACTGAGTTACCAGGGCCCAAGGTGGAGGAGCCCTAGTAACTTTAGCTATTGAAAAATAGCAGATATACAAGCTCGGTGCCGCGCTGCGAGCTTGTAGATCTGCTATTTTTGAAAAGTCGTGAAAATGTGTGCAAATCTTTGAATATTTTTTGTATTTTTAAGCGAACATTTGTAACTCAAATTTTGCTTCTGGGGGTCCCTGGAACTAAATATTTTCTGTGGCCAAATACACATCATTTTGGGGGTCCTTCACATGAAAAAGTTAGAGCAATCACTGACATGGAAACATAGGTTTCTTGCGTGCACACATTTTCACAATCTTTCAAAAAATAGCAGATCTACAAGCTCGCAGCGCGGCACTCGGTGCGAGCTTGTATATCTGCTATTTTTCAATAGTTAACATTCATGGGGGGCCCACAGTGAATCCTTGTACCCAGGGCCCGGAATTTGGTGTGACGCCCCTGTGAACAACACTTGAAATCATGATGTGATCCGAGAGTGACTGCAGGGATAAAGGAGGAACTGTGATTATACTTGAAAACAGTGTCTATGTGTGTATCCATGGTTTAAAGCTAGCCTGGAAACCAGACGAATTGCAAAACAATTATGAAATGCCATTAGTCTGGCCATGTCAGGCTAGTTTAAAGCAACATCAAATCTCATGACTGAAAACCTTTGCTAGGCCAAGTGCGAATCTGTGATTTGATTTGTGAGTTTCCTAAATAATTGGCACAATATGTAAAATGCTGACGTTTTGTTCATACATGTCTCTAAACCTATCTTCTATACATTCCAGCTGAAAAAAATCTCAGATTGAGTCTTTAACCTTTTATGAAATATCTGAGGCCATTTGGAAGATGCTTCTGAACATGCATTCTAATAGCTAGTTTGACCAATTCAAACACTCTTTGATCTAATCTATTGCTCGTTTGAACACTTCAATTAGGCCTACTCTTTCATCTTACAATAGCTAATAATAGCAACAATGTACAAGCTCACAACACATCTAAGACACGTTGGTCATCAACTTATTGGCTTAGGAATGTGATGAAAACAAAAGAAATCTCCATGAATTGAAGGCTTCATGGGGTGTGTAATTGACAGAAAATAAGTCATATTTTGTGTGAACTGCTCCTTTAGTCCATGTGTATCTATGTGTAATCCAGTTAACATTTCACATGCACCTGTTTCTATAACCGTTATAGAAACAGGTGCATGTGAAATGTTAACTGGATTAATATAGCGATTCCCAACCTGTGGGCTGGGTCCCACTGGTGGGCCATGAGGATAATTCAAGTGGACCCCCAAATAATTGCCAACACTATATGATTTTATGGATAACATAGCATTTATATAAATCTTTATTTCAATAAACATGCTCTGAAAAATATGCACAGCCCACAAACATTTTGGAGATTCTCAAGTGGGCCCTGCATGATCCAGACAAGGTTGGGAACAATGTATTCCTTTTTAAAACAGGGTGACCTAGAGTTGAGCATAGTTGAGCCACAAAATGCCAAATATTGACATTAGCACACACCACACCGCCTTACTGAATGTCATCTAGGAAACTTAATAGGCCTACAGGGAGGTGAAATGGATGGAGACAAGCTTTCAAATACAATCAGTTAAAACCGTCTACACTGAATATTTCACAAGTCATATTTAGATTCAGGTTTTCACACATACGAGCAATTCGACTCTCAATGTGACCTTGAAGCAGCAACAAAAGACAGATTCAGAATATCCAAATACCAGTGCTACCATGCACCTAAATGTCAGAACAGAAATCAATGTTTAATATATGAAACAAATTAATATAAAGTCAGGTTATTTCTTCTTCATTGCTGCGGTCTAATTTGTGAATTGGATCCATATTAATTATATTAAGGGCTTATATCGCAGCTGAGTAATAGATTCCTGTCTAGTTGATTAGTGTTCTGGCATTCTTCAGTACAATATAAGTTAGTAACTGATGTCATAGGTTTGACTGCTCAGAACCCTTGAAAGGCATGACCGTGATCATGATTCAGTGAGACATAGATAGTGGAGAGACACAGAGAGACACAGGAACTCATCAGATCACTAAACCCGTGGAGTGTGGCCTGCAAGTGGATTCTGGGACTCGCTGGGCGCACAGACAATAGAACAAACCTTTGATTACCAATACGTGCTTGTTTAGTTCAGTGGTTCTCAACCTGTGGGTCGGGACCCCCAGGGGGGTTCCCCAAATTATTTGGGGGGTCCCCAGATGAATAAGTTAATGTGCAACATTGTTTTCTCTCTCAACAGTAAACAAACCAACATAAAGTTTAAGTGTTTAGAGGTTATATGCACATTTCTAAAGTGACAATTTTAGGACTTTTCTAATACATTTAAAATGACAAATTAAACATTGGCCAAATTGTCAAATATTGGAGGCAGAAACCTCATACAAAATGTAATGCCTCAAATCTTAATGCTTGTCAGGGTGGGGGGGGGGGTCCTCAGTTAAAATATGATTATTTTGTGGGTCGCGGCCTGAAAAGGTTGAGAACCACTGGTTTAGTTCAGTTAAGTCTGTGTCACATTATGCACGCTCAAGCATGGCACAACTTGCTGCACAAGCAAAGACCGGAGCTGTCCGAGTCAAGGAAAGGACGTTGCCCGACAACCGAACGCCGTGCCAGCACCGCACTGACAGACAAGAAAATATAAGACATGAGAAGTTTCAATCTGTGTTTGGAAGTGGCAAGCTAACACAAAATGTTGTGCACATGCAAGCGGATGATGGCCTGGGATGATTGTAAATTTAGTTTATAACACAAATAAGTTGACACATGAATTCGTGAAGCCCTAGACATGAAAACAAGAGCCATAAATAATAGTACTAGAAGTGGGTTATGGATTGACATGTAACTATATGTTCAGGAGCGAAGGCAACACCAGAATCACGCCTGATAGTTACAACACCTCCCTTCATCTCCTCCCCTCAAAGGTATATACCGTATATATGTCATGTCTGCCTGTCAGTGCCTGTTTCACCCCCCCCCCCCCCCCCCCTCCACCCAACCCTGTTTCTGTCTCTCTCTCCTCTATCCTTCACTATCACTGTTGAATGTTGATCCTTCACTGGACTCAACAAAGGAGGACAAACCTTTATTCGACACTCGAGCTCCGGACTCCAAGACTACAGAGTGCAACAAGTTCTTCAAAGACAATAATTGATTTGGATAAAGTAATTGAAAATAGCAGATCTACAAGCTCACAAGGCATCACATTGTGGCACGGCACGTTGTGAGTTTGCAAGTTAATCAGACTAGCCAATTGAGTTGATTATACAAACATTTGAATGTTTTTTGTGCTGATTTGCTAATACATTTACAAGACAATCTAACCCACAAACTCTGCTTCTCAATTATTTGATCAATCGATCAAATAGACCCCATACATCATCCCGTCTTCCCCTAAACCCCTCATCCCTGCGCCTCTTCATCCCCTCATGCATTTACCTCCTCACCCGCTTTCCCCATCCCTTCATCCCCTCATGCATCATCCACACATCTCCCCTTGTGTCCTCAATTCCTCTCCCATTTCCACTCCGTGATGTGCTTCTCTGAGCATCCTGCAATGCTATTATACAGTACCGGTGTGTGTGTGTGTGTGTGTGTGTGTGTCTTGTGTGTGTGTGTGTGTGTGTGTGTGTGTGTGTGTGTGTGTGTGTGTGTGTGTGTGTGTGTGTGTGTGTGTGTGTGCGCGTGCGTGCGTGTGTGTGTGTGCCTGCGTGGATCTGTCTGCACCTGTCTGCACCTGTGTGTGTGTGTGTGTGTGTGTGTGTGTGTGTGTGCGTGCGTGCGTGCGTGCGTGCGTGCGTGCGTGCGTGCGTGCGTGCGTGCGTGCGTGCGTGCGTGTGTGTTTGCCATCTGTCTCCATGCTATACAAGATGCAAGGAGATCAGATCATAATGGAAACACTCCATTTATTACGATAAATGTTTTGAAGAGAGTTGCAGGGGTGGGGTGAATCCATCAAAATGGAAGTTCTGTTTGTCTGAGTGTCATAGGAATATGAATGAACTAAAACCATCACAGGGAGATACACGACATTGTTCCTGCTACTGCGTCTAATGTTAAGACATCAATCATCAAATGCTTTTGAACTGCTATGAAATCATTGCAGAAGATGTGACTGGAGATTAATTGGATAAAATGAAGAGCTCAGTTGAAAACAATGTCTAAATCTAACCCAAACGCCAAACATTGACATTAACGTACATCACATCTTATGTCACCTCTAAAATATGCAGGGAAGTGAAATGGCTTGAGACAAGCTTTCAATCAGTCAGATCCTTCTATGATGAATAGATGAGAGGTCTTGTTGGACAGAATCAGAATCAGGCTTTAAAATACTGTATACATTTTTCAGTTTTCTTTTTCATAAATGAACGCCATTGAACACCCTTTACATCTCTGGGTTGTTGTTGTTGCTTCGTTTTTGTTTTTACTAATGAGTATTTAATAGTGCGTCTGACAAAACCTCCTAACTCCATTGGATCCTCAAGCTCTCTGTTAAAAGTCTGTTAAAAGTAACTAGGCTACTGTATATGCAGTGTACCTGTTTATCAAACAACAATTGTTATGAAAACAATTCATTCTATTTCTAAAATCTATGTGGTGTTTTCTGAGGAGAGCAATGTGACAAGAAATGTGTTCATTTCTCGCTAGCCATGGATCATACGACGATCGCCTGACAGTCATGTTTCAGGGCTATTCTCATGTACAGGTAGTTCTACTGAAACTGCAACTCTGTGAGCCCCCTCTTTGCAGAAGTTATTGTAATATTTAAAGCCCTGCTTGTTATTGTAGGCCTATTTAAGCAGTGTCATGAAGAATCAGGGCATTCATTCACACATTGTGAGCTTGGAGATCCATTGTCAGCTGTTCTTATCAATGACGGACAATGACAGGAAAACCTCCACTCCACTCGAGCTGGATTTGGGTAAAGTGGTGATAATATAATGACACATGAAGTATCTGACAATATATAAAGTCACAATACCAACTTTGATGAGGCAGTATTGCTTTGTTTAAAAAAAAGCTAGATGGTTTTCTTCATTTCCTGAAAAAAAAAAAACATATATTTTGTTTTTTAATTTCCTGAAAACTTTGCATTTTGGAGTTAGCTGGTTTCTGCCTGACAGCAGAGATAAACAGTACAAACATACAGCAGCAGCAAAACAAGTTCAACAAATATTCAGAGTATTCAAATACCAGCACCAGTGCAGTCTATCATCTCCCCCTTAAAAGCCTGAACTGAAATTGGCATTTCAATATGAAAATTAATTCATAAATGTCAAGTGAGGTTATTTCCTCTTGTCCTCCATTAATGGAGTTGGAACAATGCACGTTCAGGGGGGAATTCCGCTTGATAGTAACAACTCCTCCCTTATCTCCTCCCCTCAGTGAGGTGTATCTCTACGCTGTCATGTCTGCCTGTCTGTGTGCTCTGTATCTCACACGCCCCAATCACCTCATTCTCCCCCTTGTTCTGTGTCTCTCTCCTCTATCATTTACTGACAGGCTAACGGTGCGAGGTCTTCCACGTCCTTCATAGGACTTCCACACAACAAACGGACCCTCAAGCCAAAGTATCAGGGTCTCACTCCTCTCCCCTGGAGGCCACAACCCCCTAAAATAATCATGTTTGAATAGGGGACCCCCCAACCTGACAAGCTCTTGGAATTGTAGGCATTACATTTAGTTTGACTCGGTTCCACAGACTGTGAAAATAGCCTATGTTATGTACAAGCTCACAGCGCCTCTTTCCTCTTTCTTACGCAATATTTGATCATTTGACCAATTTGGTTAAAAAGGTGTTAAAGGTCATTAAATTGTCACTTGCCTCTTACCAATAGAAATGTGCAGATACCATGTTGTTGTTTGTTTACTGCTGAGGGATAAAAAGAATGTTGAACAATGTGTCCCCAAAATAATTTGGGGACACCCCAGTCCCAAACCCCAGCTTTACCCTTACCTTGTCTACTTACACCTCCACCTCATATCTCCACCTTCATCCCTTAATTCTTGCTTACTTACTTAAACTTACTTTTACAACAGTTAAACGAGGAGTTTTACAATGGAGATTTGGGGATAATCGTTTTAATTATGTCTACAAGTTTAGTCATGCTTTGTAGATGTTGCATGTGACAGCGTATTGAAAGTAGACAAGTGATGGATGGGAGACATATTGCTCCACCACATGTAATGAGTTCTGGGATAGATGTCTGGCTACAGTGGCTAGAGATAACTCAGGACAATCTTTTGTTAAATGTGATTAATAGTCTTGTTCTAAAGCAATAGGGAGAGCAGCTGTTCATGTTTTAAAGTGTCAGATTGTTTAAGGAACATGGAAGGATTGTTGTTCATGTATTGAACTCCAAAGTTGAAACTGACCCCCAAATCAGAGCTATTTTTTTTATACTGTCATAAATGTACATACATATGGGCTTGGCTTGCTTGGAAGCATGACACTTATTTATTAATTCAGGTCAGTAAACCTTGCCAGTGTTTTTCATTGATTTTACATTATTTTGAAGACCCACCCAAGTGCACGTTGTTTCTAATGTCCACCGAACATGTCTTCTTTCACCCAGAAAAGAAAAAGTTAAACTTTCTCTAGTGGGCCAGAAAAGGAAATATTTCCCCGGAAGGAAAAATCTAAAGGGATATTTATTTACTTGTGATCCATAAAAATGTGCCCGCCACGCACAAATGGATCGCAGCCCACTGTTTGGGAAACGGTGCTCTACACCTCACACTTCTGCTACAACTCTTGGATAGCCTTGTCACCTCCAAAAGATTCTCTGACAGTAGCTCATATCTGGTGGGGGGGGGGGGGGGGGGGGTCACTGACAAGCAGGACGAGCAGGAGTACAACTATGTGTGTGTTGGAGCATGAGAACCACCTGCAGATGTATGTCAGCAACATCAGCAGCATCACCCAGAGTGATGTGTGCAAAATTGACAAGCCAGTCAGAAAAGCAGGCTCTGTGATGGGGAATCAGCCAGGACCCCCTGGATACCATGGTGAAGAGAGAAATTTGGGCAGAATGCTCTTCCATCGTGGACAATTCCAACTAATCCCTTTGCATGGGCTACTTTCACAGCAGTGGAGCACCTTTGGAAAATAATTCATCTCGAAGATTCTTAGGCAGATCTTTGATTCTGGCTTCCATCCGTCACTATGAATAGTGTTGATTTTTCTTGTTTAAGTGATGTTGTGTAACTTGTTCAATTAAAAAAGAGTTGCACAATTTGTCTGGTTTGTCTGCCGCCAGACATGTTGATAACTCTGAGATAAAAGATGTCAAACAAGTTGGAGATTGATGAGAATAAATCATTTAAAAATTCCAGGCAGAATACTGCGTGGGTAGGGTCTAGCATTCAGAACTCAAGGCTGAGTTTTGAAGCAGCACCTTACTCCTCGCCAAACTTTCTTCAGTTCAGCCAGCCTTATTTCCAAAGCATTTTTTGGAGCATGCGGCAGAATTTAATCATGTTTATAAGTCATTTAAGACCAAAATCAGTTTACACAGTTTTTGAGCTGTCCAGTAACCCATTAAAACCGGGAAAGCATTGGTGTCATTTTTCAGAAAACTGTTAGGAAAATATGTTCTCAAAAATACATAATAATTTTGGGGGTCTTGGCACGAAAAAGTACTACTGATTTAGAATGGCCCCAGTTCTTAATGGATCTGAGGCGTAGGCGTATTCATTCTCTGGGTCTGGGTCACACTTCTCTCGTCAGTGGGTTCCTGTCCATATTATCCAGGGCCCTGTCCTCACTTCTGTAGCCCTCCTCCTTGACCTGACAAAGCTGTCAGAGTTCAGTAGTGAAACAGGGCTTGCTGTAGTTGTATTTAATACCGGTTCTGGTGGGGATACACACATGTCCTCACAACAACCGATGTAAGACATCACAATGTCAGTGAGCCTGATCCAGATTGGTGGTTGAAAGTTCAAAGACACTCCGGTCAGTCAAAGTCAAAGCAGGCTTGTACTGGCCTCGCTGTGCTCCAGGGCTCTTCTTTTGACTGCAATGCTTCAGTTTCTGCCAAAAGGTTGGGAAGATGAACCACAGTGGTAAGTTACCACTGTGGTTCATCTAGGTTACCACTGGTAACCTAGTCCCAAAGCTGCACATGGGACAGTGTGATAGGGTCAGCCACCTTTTATAGGGGTGCCTACTGGTCCAGGTGCATACATACCATATAGGCATTGCCGTCACTGGTTCGATTCCCGATCCGGACGACCTTTGCCGCATGTCACTCCCCATCTCTCCCCCCATTTCCTGTCAGTCTACTGTCCTATCAAATAAAGGCTTAAAAGCCCCAAAACAAATCTTTAAAAAAATAAAACCTTTTATAACTTTTATAAAATTATAACTTGTTGACAAAGGGGTCTGTACTTTTTTCCCCTATACTCAAAATAACTTCATTGAAAATAGTCTATCTACAAGCTTGTAGAACAGCTATTTCTATTTGCCAAATGTTCCGCAGAATATTTGCCTTCATAAAATACGCATAACATTGATTCTACGGTTCATGTTGGTCCAGGTTGTTGCTGTCCCCTGGTGGGATACCATAATCTGTTGTCTGTATTTAGATCATGACAGAGATTTGCAGTGTTTAAATCCCACAAAACAACATGAGCGGAGTCTGGGTGTTATCTGGCTGGCCAAGCATTGCTGTGCCTCTCTCACGCAGGCTTGGCGTATGAAGTACACACACCGACCGGGATGAATGAGGAGGACTCCCATGGAGAATAAAACAGCTTACAGTTTATCAAAAGGGATTCTAGATTCAGGCAGCAGGATTCCTTTACCACTGTGACAACAGTATGCCAGCACAGCACAATCCTCAGTTTTATTTTAAAGGGGAAGGCTGATTTTGTAGTTTGTTTGCCAGTTCTGGTTAACTACTACAACAGATACAAAATAAATATAATCAAATTAATAAAGTCTGTGTTAGATTTAGGCATGCCCAGAGATATCGATGTGCCAATGTGCAAGCATAGCCTGTAGTCAATATAGCCTTGTATTGGCAAAGCACATTGACACACCTAAATCTAATTATTAGATTTTATGAACCTCAACTGGAAAAGAAAGTACAAAATAAGCCTATAGGGTTTCATGCCCCTTTAACTGATGATTGTAAAACTGTATTAAAATGGGCTATATTAAAACCAACAATTTTAGGGTGAACCTTCGTTGATACCTCCTCTCCATTTCCCTGTAAGCTGTGCGACACAATGCACTCTGCGGAGATTAAAACCCAGGACACGCCGGACAGCGCATTACACACTGCACGGATTCACTGAACCAGGTTTCTGTGAAGCACAGCCTTATTGGTGGCGATAAATACAACCAGAGAGTCCATGTTATTATGCAGAGAGCAGGCAGCGATTCACCGGGTCATGACGTCCATAACTCCTGTTGTGAGAGCCTGACCAGCACACAACCTTGTTTACTTCACCCTGTTTGCTCTACACCTGCAGCGTTGCCACTGATGCTCCAAGTCCCAAAACTCCATAAATATTACAGATCTGGTTGAGTCGGATGGCATGGACCAGTGTTTACCAACCTGGGGTCCAGGCCCTCCCCTTTGGAGCAGTGGTATATAGTTTATGTGCATGTAGCCTACTGAAGTACAGTACTTAAATACTTTTTCTTTTTATAACTTTCTTCAGCATTTACAATTGGCATTGCTTTTACTTCTACCTCGCAACATCTCCTGAAGAAAATATTGTACATTTTACTCCACTATAATTATATGAAAACTTTACTTACTAGTTACTTTGTAGATTTTGATTATTATTACAAAACACATTAACCATTTCAGCACTATGTGTGAAAATAGCAGATCTACAAGTTCACAAGTGTGACATTATTTTTTTTAATGCATTTTGAGCAATTCCCTTCTCAACGATCCTGCTGATGTAGCCCCACTCCACTTTAAATACCCTGCCGACATGGACTTTAACACGTGGTCACGCTACAACTATCTCAATGTTGTGAGGAAGGGATCAACTCGTATATAATTACAGACGGACGCAGCCGCTTCTGTGTTTGTTTCGTGAGACACGGTGAGAACCAGAACAGGGAGTCATTTCCTGGTTTCAAGATGACGCGAGTTGCGGAGCTGCGGAGATGAAAGGAATGCGATTGGCTGACTGGAGTTGTGAATGGGAGTAACGTTTTGTAAATGAAGTGACGGTGTCAGTACCTTTTCCACTCGGGGTGCTTTTTCGGCAACGCTTTGTGGGCTTGTAGATCGTCTGTTTTCGCCACCCAACACTGCCACCGGTGCCCAGTCGTTTTTAGAGAATTAATTGGATTAATTCTTATTGCAGAAAATTCCTCTTCAAACCATTATTGAACGCTGGAAAATAACACGTTTCTTAATAATTAGTAGTTTCTTTTAATAATAAATATCAGCGGCGAGGGACCCCCCCTGAGGAGCAGCGGTCCGCGAGAGACACCCCGTTGCAATGGGGTGTCCCCCGCACGGTGGCCGTTGAGTCGGCCGCCCTGCGGGGGTCCCTCGCCGCTGACCACGGGGCCGCTGACCGTCACCGGCGACCCTCCACCGGGGTCCCACGGCACCTCTCACGGACCTCCGCTGTGGTCGCCCCGTGGTTGGTGGCGAGGGACCCCCGCAGGGCGGCCAACTCACAGCCACCATGTGGGGGTCCGTCGACTCCACCGGGGTCTCCACCGGGGTGTCTCTCGCGGACCGCCGGTCCTCAGGGGGGGGTCCCCGGGGGTCCCTTGCCACTAATATTTATTATTAAAAGTTATTTTTCATTAAGAAACGTTTTCTTTTTTTGTATTGTTATTTTCTATTGTTGAATAATGGTTTGAAGAGTAATTTTCGGCAATAAGAATTAATGCAATACAGTTATTTATTATTAAAAGTTACTTTTCGTTATTAAGAAACATTTTATTTTTTGGGAATGTTAGTTTCCGTGTTCAATAAAGGTTTGAAGAGGAATTCAAAGCCCAAAAGCCAATCACAACATCATATTGTGTAACGTCAGTCGCAACCGCCGGATGTGTCTTACCAAAAAGGCAGACGAGCCAAAGTGGAACGCACAACGGGAGAATTACGTTGCATCAGGGGGCGGACCGCCTTTGTGGCAACAGAAAGAACAGGGAATCATAGGTCTTAAATACCTAATTAACGCCGTTATTTTTTGGCAAATGTAACTGGTAGCGATCCCGCTATATTGCAAAAGTAACTTGTTAAGTTACTCCGTTGCCACCAAAACTAACGGCGCTACGTAGCGCTGTTAGTTATAACGCCGTTACACCCAACACTGGCAGTTCTACAAGCTCACAACGTGCCACAGTGTGATGCGTTGTGAGCTTATATCCGCAATTTTTTCTATTGGTCGTAAAATAAATATATAGGGATTAAGTGGTTAAAATACTGAAAAACACAAGCGCGTTATGTATGCGTGTGGGGGTCTTAGATTTTGTCAGATGTAAGAAGGAGGGCTCCAGTTAACATGAGTGTGTAGTAGGATCACTACCAAGGCTACCCGCAGCACCATTTTGTTTGTCTTTTAATGTGTTCATCAATAATTGACCTTCTTCACCTTGACATTTTACCATCAAGTTGCACCATATATGTCAAATATTGATGTTGCAATGTAATACATGAAGTTTCATGGCCTTGTGTTGTGATTTGATGATGATAAAGTGTATTGAATAATTGCAGACGGAGGAACATGCATAAATACATACACAGAGCCTCATTACATTCGTATTGCTGCTTCGCAGCTCATATAATAACAATGCCATCTTTTGTTTTCTTTTATAGGTTACACTGAGCTTGAATGCTACGGTGCATTACTTTTGATTTCTAATGGATTCAAGAGAAATATTGCTTTGACTGCTGTGAGCATTGTTCTAATAGTTGTTGTCAGGTGGAAACCTTGTATGTCCCAAAACCATTCCTTTCGTATTCATCATTTTAAAAATGATCTATAATCGTGACAATAGCCGATCTACAAGCACACAACGCCTCGCACGCACCACAGATCTGCTATTTTCACTAGTTTGTACAATCTTGTAATCTTGTTCGAGATTTCTGCCGGACATTGACGATATGCTATGTCATCATAACAATCTACAGTGAGCAGTTATGCACCACCTCTACAGCATGTTTTATAAATATTTGGGTTCAAGTTTCAGAAAGATATGATCATAGCACATTATACATCAGCAAGGTTTCATGTATCAGCCAATGTTTATTCCAGTCATCTTTCCAGTTACTCAGGAAAAATTTAAAAAGAGGAGGTGGTGGGGCATTATCTTAAGCCCTAGCCCGAGTCCGGGACCCCTAGGATGTCCTCAGAGTTACTACAGGTGTCTGCCAAATCTTTGTGTGATGGGCAACATAAGCTGAAAATAGCAAAACAACAATCTCACAAGCAATCTACAAGCGCTGTGAGCTTGTAGATTGGCTATTTTCAGAGTTGCTCTGTTGTTGAAGAGTGAAGACACCTGCCCTATACTTCTTCACATTGGCAAAAATAGACAATCTAGAAGCTCACAATGAATTGCAGCAAATTGGGAGCTTGTAGATAAGACATTTTCACTATATATATTATAAAAAGAATCATGTAATCCATATTTCATTATCCTGTTCCACTCCTGTCCCTGCTTGCTGCCACTATTGAATCTCAGTCTTTAGTTCACGTTCCATCCAGGGGGAAGGAATGACGTGAAATGATACAGATCTGGCCTCATTCCTCTGGCTGACTCACCTGCTCTGAAGATATGCCAATGCAACGTGCAGAGGGCCAAGACCTAATCAATCACCACCCCCTGTCACTGCATTACTAATGGTAAAGGTGCTCCACTGCTTTGGCTCAGTAGCCTCCAACTGAGTAATGATGCTTGAAATGAAATACAGTACGTCTGGCAATAAATGCTCCCAATTTCCACCGTATTCTTTATGCTTCCCTCTCTCCCTCGCATGGTCATAGCGGTATTGTTGCGCTACAGCTCATTGATTGATCATATTCTATACAAAGAGTATTTGCTGCACGCTGGAACAATATGCTCCCAGAGAAGTACTTTGTAAATATGTAGGCAGATGAGCAAACAAGCCGGTGCGCATGTGTGTGAGTGTGCGTGCGTGCGTGTGCATGTACGCGTGCGTGCGAGAGAGAGACAGAGAGAGTATAGTTTATTGCTGTTATCTATTGCTGTGTGTTTTATTGCTGTATTTATTGTTGTGCACTTTTTTACTTTTTACTGCCGTAACAACCTGAATTCGTCCCAGGGGATTAATAAAGTGTTGTCCTATCCTATGTAACCATCGTCGCTGTCGGGTGGAAACCTTGTAGGCCTATGTCCAAATCTATTTCAGTCAAATCTATTCCAGCCAAGCTACAGGCTTGTTGTAGATCTGCTATTTTAACTACTTTGGTGTGAGACTTTTGTACAGATCTCAACACATTGTGAGCTTGTAGATTTGCTATCACCATTTAATGAACAACAAAGTATAGTTTATTAGTTTAGTTACTTTTCTTAATCGGGGTCAACTTGATCGGGGTCAACTTGATCGGGGTCAACTTGAAAGTGTCCGCGGCCATCTGACCACCTTCTGACCACCAAATTGGGAAGCCCACTTGCCAGATAAGTGGGGGCCTGGGGGGCTCCACTTGCAACAGCCTATCTCACAGGCCCTCACAGGCCCACTAGTGGGCCTGTGAGGATAGGCTATTGCAGGTTGAGAACCACTGGTGTTTAAGTGCTTAAGTTATAGCAGCCAATATGTGCGCAACATAACCGGTAGTACTGTAACTAAGCTTCTCCGGCCGTGTGTGTGTGTGCGTGCGTGCGTGCGTGTGTGTGTGTGTGTGTGTGTGTGTGTGTGTGTGTGTGTGTGTGTGCGCGTGCGCGCGTGCATGCGTGTGCGTGTACATGTGTGTGTGCGTGCGCGTTATGGGGAGGGCGAGAGCTGGATTGTTTTCATACACTCAGAGGAATTACCAGCACTCACGGAAGTGTCCTTCAGGCACTTTTATTCACTTGGCATGGGGTAGCGTACACAGCAATGTATGCGTTTTTAGGCACAAAGCCTTCCTAAGCATTAAGTTGTTTTGATACGCAACAAAAGTGAATCGTCTTGTTTACCACTAGGTGCAGGGTTGGATTTGTTGGGGGTGGGGGGAGTTGTACATACTGTATGCCTCTGCTTTTAATTCCACCCTCAGGTCATTCGTTTTTTTTTGTGACCGATGGCGATATGTTTTATCCCTGGATGCATCTGGTCAGACTGAATGAAATACATGCTTTTCCTTTTGGGGATTGTAGACTGTTTGATGACATCACAATTGTATTAAACAATATGTTCAATAACCGTGGTCTCCCAATTCTCCATCCACATTTTGTATCCCAAATTATCAAATGTTTGTCAAAATGTGTAACACTGTTTCTTTTATTTTTGAAATAAATATATGTATACAAGCTCACGACATGTCACAATGTGATGCATTGTGAGCTTGTAGATCAGTTATTTTCACAATGTGTCTTATAAAGTAGGCCTATACTGTAGCCTACTGTAGAACACTGTTTCCCAAACACTGGGTCGGGACCCATTTGTGGGTCGTGGACACATTTTAATGGGTCACGAGTAAATATCCCTTTATTTTTGTTTTTAATTATTATTATTTCAAAACATAAAATACATTTAAAAAATCACAATGTTGTCATGAATTGAAAAAGGAATTCAATTACTTTTTCTAAAGAATTTCATGAATAAATAAAGATTAAATTAAATCAATTCCATACATTAGAAAACACATGTTTAAGAAGTAGTGAAAATAGCCGATCTACAAGCTCACAATGACGCGTTGTGAGCTTGTAGATCTGCTATTTTCACTTGCTCGGGTCCTGGGGAGACTTTTCGGTTTTGGGTCTCGAGCTAAAGCGTTTGGGAACCAGTGCTGTAGAAGTGGGCTACTGTACTTTTATTCTGTTTGTTTTTTTCTCTTCGAATCGAACCTTGGGTAACTGGAAAGACTTGGTCTGGAATAAAGCCTGAAATTGGAAATCGAATGGAATCCTACGTTTTTAATTGGCTTACAACTGCTCCTCTGGTTTGGGGATGTGTTATTTCTTGTTGACAATAAAACAGGTTATATTAAGCTAAAAGACTTGTTTGTCTTGTCTGACTATCGGAACCAGCATCTGTTTCCGTCTTTAAACAATAGTCAAACAACACATGCTCCAAAGGGATTACTCCGTGAAAGGCAGAGCAAAAGGAATCAATATTTGGCATCAAAACAAACCGTCTAAATGCTACAGAAGCGTAGAAAAACAAAACAATTGTCTATTTCAGGTTTAATGCACAAAGCACATTTGAAGCATCTTATGAGTGCTTTATAAAACTTAGCTATTCCATGTGCCGCATGCACTTTACAAGCTTCAAATCCCCTGGCTGGTCCTATTTGTAGATTTGAACTTGGTTGGAGGGCATCAGAAGATGTAACGTGACTCGACACTATACTCATATTCAGGCACTATGGATCTAAAATCCACTGAGGGCCCTATCTTGTGTGCACTTTAAGGTCAGTGGTGTCAGTTCAGCAAAAGCTAAGGTATGGCA
Source organism: Nannobrachium achirus (assembly GCF_963921795.1). NCBI lineage: Eukaryota > Metazoa > Chordata > Actinopteri > Myctophiformes > Myctophidae > Nannobrachium > Nannobrachium achirus. The sequence continues at coordinate 28,908,914 of NC_137816.1, read as the reverse complement.
ACATGACTGGTGTTTTCTCGTGCGTGCAAGACACCAGTATAATGTTGCCATACCTTAGCAACAGGCATGATGAATTTATTTTAAGGATTTTTTTTCTCCCTGTAGCCAAGGTTTGGCAGCTGCCAGGTCTGCTCATTATAAGTGACTTTAGTCTTGTTTTCCTGTAAAGTCGCAGTTGCGGGTTGCTTTTGTTTGGGCTTGTTTCTGTGCCTGGACTCCCTGCAGTAGGCCTACACTTCATTCAACTGTATTTGTGTGCCTCCCGGGGGTGCTGTTGACTATGGGGCTTTGGTAGATATAAAACATCATGTCACAGAAGAAGAGTATCTTGACAGAATTTAGAGTGAATATTAAAGTGTTACTGTCATCTTGAGTTGTAACAATAAGAGAACAACAATACACAACCAATGCAGTGTGTGCTGACTGTCACAATGTAACGCCGTCTGTAATCATCGCACAACAGTAACGTCACTGGCGCATCCTTGGTATCTTAAAGGAGTAGTTCACCCATAAAATGTCTTTTTTTCTATTGATTACTCACCCCATGGAGACTTGAGTTCAATAATATTTTGTTATATTTGTAGCATTCCTAAGACAAAAATGTGATAGTAAATTTACCCCCATTGATTCCGGATGGGGACCCGAATGCATTTGGGTCCCTGGGCGGAATAAATGAATTGGGCAGAATAAATGAGGGTAGATTTATTGTAATACATTTTTTGTCTTAAGAATGTGACAAAAAACTAAAAATATTATTGAACTCAAGTCTCCATGGGGTGAGTAATCAATAGAAAAAAAATCATTTTGGGGGTGAACTACTCCTTTAATAGTGACGTCGCAGACAGATCCTTATTTTCATCCTTGCAGAAGCGTCACTACTTGTTTATGGAATGATAGCTTCACATTGCAGCGCACCGTTGAGGACGCATCAAACGGACTCGAGACTACCTCCGGAGGTGGTCTCGGGGCCAGCGATTCTTAGGACAGTATGCATGCTTCACACTATCAAAACATCTGCCAATCCTCGAGTGCGCATTCGATACTGCAGTGGGAATCTGCCCTTAAAAGTCCACTCTACAGGATTATCTACCTGCCTCAATTGACCCTTTTTCAGCCTTCTGATTGGTCCCTGACTGGCCAACCAGAAAAATCATTCTCTTTTGCTAGCGGGGGCGGAGTTATGCAGCGGGACAAAGTCCACATTATTCCATTAATATTAATGGCGAGAGTGTAGATTTAAATTGATATTTATTTATATTTTTATTTAATTTTTTGCTTTGTCATGATAAATAGGAATATTTTGGAACAAAATGGACTGAATACACAGTGAATATGTGCTGAAATGATCAAAAAAAATTGCTATGTGGATTACTAGTCTTGCTTTATGCATTGTGTGGTGATGCGCGGTACGGCCACAATGGGGTACGGCGCGGCGCGGTCTTAGCGATTTCAATGAGTAGGCCTATAATGAATAAGCTTCAACAAACTAGTTCACATGAACGATATCGATGTAACTAAGATATTCGATAGGGTACATATATTTTAAATGGGCAGAATTACAATTAAAATACATTTTATGTTGAGGGCGAGCCTAGTTCCACAACTTCCAGGTCAGTGCGAGGTACCCAAGATGCACCGCTCTCTCTCTCTCTCTATCTGCCGTCTGCCTGTTTCAGAGGCAGTTAAATTAAACTAATTAAAACGGGGGAAAACCCCTGTTTTGCAATGTACCGGTAACTATACTTTTTTGTTCCTTTTTTATTAATATCACATAGATGTTTTTCTTTTGGTACTTTAAATAGCAATAATGAGGCTATTTTTTCCCATTCACTTCCATTATAAAAATAGTTTTCCCTGGCTTTTTTGTCCCACCTAACAGAGAGACATGGGGTGGGACTTGACGAAGAGTGAATTCTACCAGCTCCTTGCAAAAGACTGCAGGTTCAGTTCTTCATCAACGGGTCCTGATGGCTTTATCGATATCGACGGAAAGCGTCTCTTTCCGACAAGCTCCTGATGGCAGCAGTCGGACAAATTGTGTCAGAATCTGCGTGGTTAAAAGCTGCCTTTTTGGTGGTTCCAATTGGCGATCTACAAGTCCACAACGTGTCGATGTCGATCGGCTATTCACACAAACATGCCTGGAAGGTTTAGGCATAAGTGGTAAGGCCGCACACAAGATAGTGACTCTATTTCACAAAAGACATCTGGGTGGTCAGCTTTTTACGTCATCCTTCATCTGCATCTTAAAGCTATACTACGTAACTTTTTTAATAAAACAAATCTTAAAATTGTCCTAACTATTAAATCGCTAATGTTTTAGAAAACCCACTCCAATAATTTCAGCCCCTAAAGCCTTCTCTTTATATGTTTTCTACTGAGCCGTGACAGGGGCTGCATTTCGCAGCAAAATTACGTCATCTGCATCTTTCGTATACGTTGTATATACGTTGGCCAATCACAGCGCAGATCATACACTACCGGCCAATCACAGCGCGTCTTGCCGTCTCTTCAGGAAGTAGCTTGCCTCAGCAACAGTGTTTACGCTGGTGTTGGAGTCTTGCCTGTTACTCCCCAATGCCTGGTCGCAGAGGAACGTGAGACGCGTATCGTCTCACGTCATCATAAAGATGCGTATCGGCGAGGTGAAGGCGGTCGCGGTGTTGCGGCCCCGCTCCGGTGGTCCGCGGCGACCCTGGGCGAAAAACGGCCGAAAAAAGCAATACCGCTACTGACCAGTAGTTGAGCAAATTCCATAGTATAGCTTTAAATAATCATGGAGATAATGTACTTTGTACGCAGCAGCCATTTAATTGGTATTCATGAAAGATTAAGAATAAATAATTTATGTTATGAGATTCAAAGGCATACATATCAAAATGTGTTACTTAATATGACTGGTGCAAAGACTCCCTTTAAACTATAAAAAGTTGCTTGAAATATAAAATATAATTAGAAGAAATCACACGCTGTGTGCAATTTGCTGGTTCCTGCTGTCAGGATCACCGGATGAGTCGACCAGACCAATCTAACCACTGAACTGAGTGGCCCACCCCAATTATCTTTTTGGGAGCTCAACGGTAATCTGACATCCTTAAAGTACTGCGTTTTATGCTTTGAGGTTGTGTGAAGCTGATCTTTTATTGAATAAAATATCAAAATGCATATAAAACTAGACCAGGTCAACCTGGTTGTGCCAGACCCCGGTTCTGCCAACCCTCTGGCCTATAAATTTAATGGTACATTTATAGGCTGTCTGTCCCTTTATAGGCTGTCTGTCCCTCCCTCATGTCATCATCATTTGTGACATCATTGTGACCAAATATGGAGAAAATACAAGCTTCTACCTATAGGCTTCTCTCCTTATTCCTGTCTATGTTTGAAGTTAAAGAGATTGTTTGACCTGGCAGGTTATATGGTCGACCAGAACTCTGGCCTGATGTCACACACAATGCAAACCTTTGCCTGACAACCTTTGCCACAAAGACAGACAGACAAGACAGACAGACAGACAAAGCCTTATGTAGGCCGACCCTCTGGGTCTGGCGGTCAACCTGGTTGTGCCAGACCCCGGTTCTGCCAACCCCTTGTCTGTCATCATCATTTATGACATCATGCCTTTTGTAGGCATGTCATCATCATGTCATCATCATATATACCCTTTATATAGAAAACCCGGACAGACCGACATTTGCTTATGTAGGCCTACCCATTTCATGGGTCTGGCAAATACTGATACATAAATGTCTTTGCATCTGCAACATTTTTCGGCAGTCCCATATTTGCCAAATACTTAGTTCTTTCCTAGAAACTCTGTTCAAACTTTAAAGCAGTCGTACTCTCATAACTGTGATATTTACAATATTATGCACTGTGTGTGTAATATATATATAGGCCTATATATATATATATATATATATATATATATTCTCCCAATTTAGTCATTATGCCAATGAATTCCTCCCACTGCTGCATTCAAATGGCATTTCTATCTCAACTATGATGGATATTTCAACATTTCAGTTTTTTGTTTGTGTCTTATTTTTGACTCATTATCTCCGCCTGGAGATCATGTGTTCGCACACACAAACAGAGCTCTGGCAGTGTATTGTACATAAGCTGCTGCAAGTGAGAAGGAAGGCGGGTTTGGTTCCGGAAGGAAGCCCAAATGGGCCAGCATTGAATGAAAACAGTACATACTGTAGGGTTGGCCCATATGGACAAAATCGAATTATGAATGAATAACTCAACATCGAGTTGACACCTGAAGAAGGCCTATGTAGGCCGAAACGTTGTGTTTTTTATTCCGCTGACTTTAATACATTTATTTGGGGAGCATCTAGACAGTGTGCGGACCTTCTCTCCTTTTCTATAACTCAACATCAACCCTGCAGAAATCTTTCAAAGGATTTCTCAATAATTGTTATAATAAAGTATAAAATAAAGTGATTTAAACCATCCATCTAGTCAATCTAGTTTCATGTATATCTATCACAATATCAATATATAGTATTATACAGTAGTGCAGTTAAGTATATTGCCCAGCCTTAACAGTAAGGCGTATTGGTCTCAGTGGGAAAGTCTTGCTGATATTGATGACCTGCTATATTGTAGGTGGTGAACACCTAAAGAGGAGGGTAAGTGCCAGTAGCTTAAATACCATTGTGCAGGGGGGACATTGGCTCAGAGTTACGGGTGTGGGTGTTTGACCTGCCTGGCCTGGGAAGAAGAGAACCGGGTGGAGACAGAGAAACTGCGGACTCCGGAGAAGCGAGGGAGGCTCTAAGCATTCAGAGATTGTAGAGTAGTTATCTGGTTATACACATGACTATAATTTTGATTGTCTTACCAGCTCTTATGCCTTATCTTAAAGGCCTGTCCATACTGTCTCCGACTACCAAACCTTTCGTCGGAAAGGTCCGGTTCAACTACAAAATCACCCGCATCTTCTAAAAAGCATTACCCCGAATTAGAGTCCGGAAAGCTGCACGTCGGAAAGTCTGAACTCTCAGATGAAAGGTTTGATGGTCGGAGACAGTATAGACAGGACTTTAAGTTAAGGCATAAGAGCTGCCATGATTTTCCCCTCTATAAAACATGATTATCTACTATTATGATTATACTAGGAGGAAGAATTTTTCCAAAAAAGTGTACAGAAAGAGTTAAAATTATGTTTTTATGTGGCCACACCCACCAGTTCATTGGCATGCGTGGTTGTCATGGTGGGTGGTGACCCAGCTGAAGTTAGCCACACCCACGTGTGTTGGATGAATGGTAATTAGGGGAGGGGTTGATTCTATGATGTAATAAGTATGGGTGTCTTTGGAACGGCACGTCTGACCCAGCAGGTGTCAGGTGGACTGTGCGTTGGGTGATGGTTACCGGGCACAGTAGGGTCTACTAGGGTGGGGGCTGTGAAGCATCCTGAGGAAGAGTTCCCAGCATGCCCCAGGAATGTGCCCACATTATCGTGTCCTTTATCCAATTATGTTGCATCATGGGTTTTGGGGTTAAAGGAGAATTTCAGTGAAAAACTACTTTCCTACCTTTAAAAGTATGTTTTTAGAAGCTTCCAGGGTGATCCAGCAGTCGTTTGGTCCAAAGCAGCAATTTATTCCATTTTCGATGTCCTACCCGACCACGGCTCCATACAGGACAGCGTTATTCAATCATTAATCCATTTTTTTATCTAGCTAGAAAGTCAATTTTTCACTACGTGCCAGCCCAGTATAGCATGGAATGCCGAAATATTTGTACAACGTAAAATAGTGTTCCCATAAAAAGTAATTATTATTACTACTTCTTTGGATTCACAAAATCGCAACCCACCGGTCCTAGACACAGGTCCCATCCCTTTTCTTTTTTGTTCTGAAACTGACATAATATTGACTGTAACACTAAAAGCACCAGCAGCACCCAACGTTTATACAACTAAAAACTGTGAAAGACTCATCGCTGAGGTGCATACAAGCAATTTTATCCACCATTAACCACACACAATAATTATCAAGGCCCTATTTAAGTTATGATCACTTGATCAAAATATAATTTCATGTTCTGCCAGTAACATCTACAGTCAATATAAACAAACGTTACCATTGACAGAGTGAAGCTACAAAATATTCCTTTGCTGCAATGAAATCCAATGCCTTTAATCAGTGTGACATTAACCAGAAGTGAACAGTGCCTATCATTTCACAGTCAACTGTGAATAATTATATGACAATATGTTAATCTGATAATGAACTTCCTTAATCCTTCCTTAATTTATAGATTCCTTTCTTTCTAGCTACGTATTATGGCCTACCAACACTACAAGCTCGCACAGTTTTTCTGAACAATATTTTCAAGTTATAATTACTGTAGCAGGAAATGTAATATTTGTTTGGCTTCAATCCGTTATCCATACCTCAGATGAAAAATGAAAACACTGACAGAAAACTCTGTGTTGTAACGGTTGAACACATGGATGTCAAACTAAAGGGCACTCATCATCAGAATCTCTGTCTCCCTCTCAAGCTTTCTAAATTAAATCTAAATTGAGAGAGAGAGAGAGAGAAACAAATAACAATCTCTATCCTTCTGCTCCTAAACCCAAACAGACCTAATCCATGGGAGAGCTACGATTTTCACAAAACTCTTAAGCACAACCATCTTAACACAGTGTCCCCACCAGCTTTGCCTCTATTAGGTAAAACAAAGAACCCGAGATCTTATCGTGTCGTGGCACCTGGGGACGGAGCCATACTTCTAGTGACAGCGTGACAACCCCATAAAACAAATACCTGCCTCTACGCGTCCTGTGATGTATATTGTTTTCGAGGCAGTTTCCCTGCCCCCTGTCAGCTCACGGCACGCCAGCTCGGTGCAGAGTTAAGCTCTACAGAGGTCCGCCGTGGCATTCGTCGTCAATATAAATGCTAATGAATGGCGGTGGCGGCGAGAGGCCGTGCTGTGCCTTTGTCATGATAATATTATACGTTTGCCTCTGAGGAAGTTGCAAGGCAAGGTATTGAGCCACAGATGAGTGTGGAGGCTTTGAAGATCTAACGTATTATTATCTAAAGTGGAATCACATGAAAAGCCAATGATTCTTTAGTGTATGAGATTTCTGGGGTCCCACAGGAGGGAGAGAGAGAGAGAGAGAGAGAGAGAGAGAGAGAGAGAGAGAGAGAGAGAGAGAGAGAGAGAGAGAGAGGGAGAGATTGTGCCTACTTGTTAGTGAATGACAGATTCAGAGTCTAGTCAGGGACTACAAACTGATCTCCAGTCTGCAGGGCAAGTCATCCCTTTAACCTACCAAGCTGAGCTTCTGAGCTTGTTAGCAGGTATAGTTTCATGCATCCTGTCCTTATTATTTCTTCATTTTAGCTAATGGGGGTCCAAATAAAGACATAACAATCTTTATTTGTATCCCAATTAGCTACCAATAAGGTATCAACTAGACGCGGAGACTAAACTACACATTGTTCAATGTATTACTTAAGGTACAGAAGAATTGTATGGCAATGCTATTTTGGTTAAGGGGAAACTAGACTATTTTTAATATGTATATAAATATTTTAGTTGTAATTCCCCTTTATCAGCCACCATATTATTGTACTGGGGTGTTTCCTTGCAGAAAAACACATCCCTCTGGCTGTATGTTGTTTCTGTTCCACTGTTTATGTTGACATTCATCCCTTGCAGGGACAGAAAGGTCTGTGAGGGGAGGGGTCCCCCTCCACTCTCTGACAGGCATCAAACAGGTAGCTGTCGTTGATGCTTTAATTGATTAGAGATATCACTAACGAGCACAGAACGAGTTTGACTCTTGTATGAGTCCGCTCAATCAACTAAGTGCAAAGGGAGCAATTAAGAGCTCTGGCTGAGCAATGGTCTGGATCCAGGCTAGTATAGGAATATTGTACATTATGCATGCAATGTATGATTTGCTTTCTGCCTTGTTCGTATTTGATATGTTTAGAGAAATTTTCATATGTGAGTGAGTGAGTGAGTGAGTGAGTGAGTGAGTGAGTGAGTGAGTGACTGAGTGACTGAGGGACTGAGTACATAGACTGACCTGGATTCCATATTTGGGCATGGTTGACACAAACTCCTTATACTAGTACTGTATGGACATAAAAGTGACACAGATCTCCATATGAACATAAAAGGGACACAGACAAACAGACAGGGTACAATGGGTACTCTGACAACAGGCACAACAAGTACAGGGAAATCTCGCTTTTTCGAACGCACATCATTTCGACAACAGAGCGTCGGCAGGTATCGCTACTCACCCCACGGAGGTTAGGGTTAGGGTTAGGTTTGGTTGTCGAAAAGATGACTTGTAGAAATAGCGACACGCTCCCAACAAGAGCAACGGTATTGCATAACCGGAGGGGTATGTGTTTCCAACTTGCATGGTCTAGTTGTTTCAATATAGATCTGGAATGATATGTATTCTTGAAGCGAACACCCATCAGGGATATTAGACGTTGCAGCTGAGTGAGGGAGGTACTTAAATATGGGACTTAAAATCATTCTCAAGAAAGAATCCATATTCTGATTAATGTCCTTATGAAACAAAACAGTGGATTCAATAAAATGATACTTCACTTTAAGAGGAGTGCAGATTAGAATGATTTTAAGCTTTTCTCCGACACACCTGCAAATGAAATTGGATATGCCGTGTTTTTTTCTTCTTCTTCAAATCGTTTAAAATGCACAGCAGATGCCATGTAGAAGTCTCAGCGCAAAACGGCAATGAGTGACATTATGCAGCTTTAAAAGGTTATTGAGGAAAAAATATAGATTGCCTTGAAAAAATGATATTGCTCCTCTCGGTTGGCTAGAATATCTAATCTTGAGGCCATAGCTGAGTGGGTAGAGAGGCTGTCTGGGAATCAGAAGGTCCCTGGTCCGCTGCAATCTATGTGTCGAAGTATCCCTGAGCAACTCTAACGTCTAACTTCTCCCCGAGTACCATGTTAATTGCACTTCACCACTGCTCCTAATAGTTAGGATGAGTTCAATGGCAAGGACAATCTTCATGCGCAAAATGTACTGTGACAAAAAGTGATCAAATAAAACTGTTAAAATTATCAATAATAACAAAATAATATAATAATATTATTATTGAGTGACACCGGTGCTCAGCCAAGTAAAAGTCAGGCTTTAAATCAAGTGAAACTGTCACTTGAAATTGTGATTTCTTGCCTCATTCAGTGTTTGTAAAATGTAATACATTTATATATTTCAATGTTTTACGTCACATCACACAACATCTGGATTTCAGTTCAGCAGCTTGGCATGAGGCACAAAGAACAGACAAGATGGTTTGATTGATTGATTGAAGAATGTATTAGAAGTTTGCAATAGGAAAAAGTACAGTTTCATGACAGCACAAGTCTAAAAAGCTTTACGGCTTATTTACACAGGAACCACTATATGTATCTCATATAACATTGAAAGACAGACAGATAGAACAGAGTACTTTGCATAGGATAACATCAATTACAAAAGCAGAAAATAGGGGAAAAAAGCGGAGGGGGGAAACAGAAGTCTATTTACAAGTCTCGTGTATCAGCCGTCTGAAGGTGCACTTTTCAGACCAGTCTTGAACTTCGAGCAATTTCCAAATCTCCAACCATGCTCAACACACTGAGCCACAGCAACAGAAGTGGATGTGAGTGTATGTGATCTCCAAGAGCTTTTCAACCTGATACAACACATGCATCAACAGAACAAGACGCTCTGACTTTCTGCTGACTGCTGGCACTGATCATTTTGCTTCATCAGCTAAAAAGTGTGTTTTTTTACTTATACTTCACATCACAGAAATAGAAAAGTATATAGTCGACATTTCCATTCATAGCAGAAAATAAAAATTCATCAAAAATGACCATTAGTTGTCGCCTACAGAACAGTATGTCAAAAGAAAAAAGAAAGAAAGAAAGAAAGAAAGAAAGAAAGAAAGAAAGAAAGAAAGAAGGAAAGAAAGAAAGAAAGAAAGAAAGAAAGAAAGAAAGAATATAGTACACATACAGTATAGCTGAGCAGTAGATATTTGTATCCTCATCAATCCAGGTGGCCTTATAGAGCATCTTTTGAAACCTATACCATTCAGAACAACACATGAAAAGTTCTTTGAGAAACGTGTCATGTGAAAGAAAGAAAGAAAGAAAGAAAGAAAGAAAGAAAGAATATAGTACACATACAGTATAGCTGAGCAGTAGATATTTGTATCCCCATCAATCCAGGTGGCCTTATAGAGCATCTTTTGAAACCTATACCATTCAGAACAACACATGAAAAGTTCTTTGAGAAACGTCACGTGTCATGTGTTCGAGTTCCATGTGTCTTGATGTATCTCTGGTCAAGTCCCTCTCGTCACATCAAATGTTGTTTTGAAGGCTAACATCAGTAGAACACTTCAAAAGCACTAGGAGAAATCTGTTGAGTGAAGGTGCTGTGGTGCAGCGGTCTACGGCTCTGTCTCTGAAAGGAAAGACGTTCCTTGTGTGATTCTCAGCCTATAGCGTAGTATATGGTGCACACTGCACACCTATTTTTGAAGGATTTTGGAGAGACAGCCGCTGATACGAACGACCTACGGCCTGGTCGCGACCTAGGCCACGACCTGGAGGTCGTAGGTCCCGGTTCTGGAGGTCGTAGTTCGCGGTACATACTTGTTAGGTCGCGGCCGGTCTAGTTTCGCGACCCCCGGCCGTGGTTGCGCCACCTCGGTCGTCCCCGGGCCGTTGTTGCGCGATCGGGCCGTTGTTCAGCGACCTGGGAAGTCCGCGGTCGTATTTAAAAGGTCTTTTTGCAGAATATTCTAGAGCAGCAGCGCTATTCAACCTTTTGAAGCTTGTGATTGGCTGAACCGGAGGTAGGAAGCGCTCCATTGTAGTCACTTGGACCGCGCGAGGTGCACCAAAACCTATCCTTAACCCTAACCCCAACTCTAACTCTAACCCTAACCTTAACCCTAACCCCAACTCTAACCCTAACCCTAACCCTAACCCTAACCCTAACCCTAACCCTAACCCTAACCTGCCGACACTGAGTAGCTAACCTGCCGACGCTGTTGAAAACGAGCGCTCCTTCCCTTAGCAAGCGTAGAGTTTCTAAACTCGCGTCCCTTCCCTTAGCAAGCGTAGAGTTTCGATCGCGGCGCTCCTTCCCTTAGCAAGCGTAGAGTTTCTAAACTCGCGTCCCTTCCCTTAGCAAGCGTAGAGTTTCGATCGCGGACTTCCCAGGTCGCTGAATTACGACCGAGATCGCGCAAAACCTCCAGAACCGGGACCTACGACCTCCAAGTCGTGGCCTAAGTCGCGACCAGGCCGTAGGTCGTTTGTATCAGCGGCTCTTGCTGGAATTTTGAAGGCCAACATAACAGAAACACTCAAAAGCACTAGGAGACAAGAGTGTTGCATAGTGGCTCTAAGCCTCACCTGAAGAACAAAAACTTTAATATCTACCCCAGCCAAGTACAGCAGGAGCAAAATAAGAACTGGAGAGAGAGAGAGAGAGAGAGAGAGAGAGAGAGAGAGAGAGAGAGAAAGAGAGAGAGAGAGAGAGAGAATGAGAGAGAGAGAGAGAGAGAGAGAGAGAGAGAGAGAGAGAGAGAGAGAGCTGAGAGAAAGTCTTGCCATGGAGATATTTGTCCGTGTACGGACATGTTGATGACCCCTGGGTTAGTTAGACACAAGGTCAGAGTACTGGCTAGCTGATACCAGTCGTTTCCATTAGCATCATGATACATGCCAACAAGATTCCACTGGACATAATACTTATTAAAAAAAGTTTTTTTCAACCAGTGGAATTGGAATTAAACACTAACAAAGCCTAAGGGTGATGTGAGGATGGTTTGGCATAATTGAATGACTCTGGTACAGTTCACCTGTTTCACTAAGCTCACTCTCTTTCATTTACACACGCACACATGTACGCACACAGACACATGCACACGCACGCACACACATGCGCGCGCACACACACACACACGCACACGCACACGCACACGCACACGCACACGCACACACACACACGCACACTAATGTTGTACTGCAGCTGGTGTAACTGTAAGCCCAGCTCAAGCTCTTTTATACTATGACCAAACACCACTGGGATGAAACAGTGAACCTGTCTGGTGTAGCAGGTTACAGTAGCTTGAGGGCATCTTGATCAATGATTACAGCATTGCATGGGTCTGTAAAGAAACTGGAATCAGATGTTCTTTTGAGAGGGTTACATCATAAGCAATTAAATATGACGTTTCTATTCATTCATTCATTCATCTTTGTAGAGAGCAAGGTCTAGTACAGTACAGTTAATCCAAAGCATGCTGTTCAGCTGGAGGGAAAAATAATGAATCCCTTATTTAGTCTAGGACCTGGTTAAGATATGTACTATGTGTATTGATCAGTGTAAAAGCACCACATTTGTCCCAGATGTAACCCAGGGCATGCTCTAATGATTTAGGGTGCCCAGCGACTCTTCGGGGTTATCATTGTGGCCAAATCCAATCCAAGCATATAACTAACTCATTCCTAATTACACTGCTACAGCCAGTATATGTGCAACAGTGTCCAGCATAACATATAATACTGTCATAATAACTAGTCAAAGTATAGACACTGTATAGAATTTGAACAATATTCCATTATGATGAGAATGTGTGACAGAATATTCTATCAGAATGTGTGTGTGTGTGTGTGTGTGTGTGTGTGTGTGTGTGTGTGTGTGTGTGTGTGTGTGTGTGTGTGTGTGTGTGTGTGTGTGTGTGTGTGTGTGTGTGTGTGTGTGTGTGTGTGTGTGTGTGTGTCATAATTATGCATTTGGTGTACAGCAGCCTGATATAACACCTTTGACTAATGACTATTATGATAGTATAAACTAAAGTGCTGAACATTATTACACAATACTGTACTGGCTGGGTCTAGACGTATACATTTAGACCCATCTGTAAGATACAGGTAAAATCGATATTTCTACGTCCCATTTGTTCAACTAATGGTTAGTTTGGGTTAGGTTTTAGGGTTAGGTTTAGGCATAGCTTTACTAAGGTTAGGGTTAGGTTTAGGCATAGTAGTATTCACCAGGTTAACATTCACCAGCGTCAAATGGGACGTCTAACAAATGTTACGTCGAAACATCGATACACAGGTTGTTTGTTTTCTCCAGTCTCCAACTAATTCCCACAACTCAATCTGGATGAAACTTTATAGTACTTAATGATACATGCAATAATGTATCATATTGATATCATGATACATTTTGGTATAGTGGCCATATTTGTAATAATCTAATTAGAGTGCTCGAGATGATGGATTCAATCATAAATCTGAGCATGCCAATGTATTTCTAATGCTCAAGAAGCATATAATAGACAGAAGGTTTGCAAAAAATGTCTTAGATTAAGGTACAGGTAAAATACATTTTCAGATACACACCATCTTTGTAATACGCAAGATAGAGGTTGAGATACACCCAGTCATAAAGATAAGCATTCCAACATGTTTCAAATGGTCAAAACACATGAAATAGACACCAAGTTCGTATTTGTAGCTCATTTGGTCCTATAGTAAAAGCCAAAACTGTTTTGAGATGGTGGTATTGAATTTGACCACAATGATAACCCCGAAGAGTCGCTGGCACCCGTCCTAAATCATTAGAGCATGCCCTGGGTTACATCTGGGACAAATTTGGTGCTTTTACAATGATTAGTGCAAAAACATTCCCTAATACATTTTTAGTGTTTCTTAGTTGTTTTGTCAGCAAAAATCTAAATTAGAAATGTTACAAACTTCCCTTAAACATTGGCATTCTGAACATTTTGAGCACCTTAGAAAATGTGTGGCTCCAACGGTCTAGATTAGAAGATCCATGTTGGAAGTTGCGGCCATTTATAAAGAGGTGTGGTCATTTTCGGGCATTTCGTCCCGGATAGAGAATTTCGCACAGTTCTTACGTTGTTCCTTGGGGTCATATTAGCCAAGAACAGTTGAGATATTCTCTCCTAAATTAAGCGCATACATATCTTAGCCAGGTCCAATGTCTTTTAAAGATTCTTCAGTGATTAACATGTAAAAAAATATATTTTTGCACTACACCCATGCTACACCCCCCTAATTTCTTTTGACCCTCTAATGCTGTTTGCGGGTCATTTTGACCCGGGGGATATATATATATATTTTTTAAATACTAATATAAATTTTAACTTAACAAATCATCATCATACATTGACTTTATCTCAATTCCAAACAATCCAAATGATAGAAATGGTAAAATAAACCGTGAACTTAGAGTTGAAGCATCTGGCAAGAGAACGCGCTGTTCAATGTGTCCTACAATAGCAGACAGGAAGACAGTCTGCTTGCAGGAGTAAGAAGCTCATATGTGCCTCACATGCAGTCCGTGTTTGTTAAGCATGTGCTTCCTAGTGTATACCGGTACGTACACGTGTACATTCATATGTGACATTAATGTGTGTTCCCATGTTCAGCTCTTATTTTACATGAATTTCAGCTATCAGTGAAAACGCCTAGCTCTTTCAGTGTTTAATGTGATATAGCAAAGCATAAATGCAAACATTTACGATATATATCATTAGCCTCGTACCGGCCCTCTTCCGTAAACCATTTCATTTACGGAAGTTGGTCGTTTACTAGGCTAATATATCATATGAATTGTTTGGAATTAAGACAAAGTCAATGTATTGTATGATGATGATTTGTTAAGTTAAAATTTATATTAATGTTGTTTTTTAAACCAAATATCCCCCGGGTCAAAATGACCCGCGAACAGAACGAAGGTGAAGTGAATCTGAACAGAACATAAGGGTTAAAGCCTCAATTTGCACAGACTTTAAAAAAAGATTGATGTACGAACACAATTTGAATTATTTAAAAATGCTGAATTAACCTTGGGTCCCAGTGTTGGGCAAATTGTCCCAAATTCAAATCCTGTCCTTTTGTGCTGATCAGGGCAATGGTCAATGGTCACCTAGTTACCAGTATTTAAATTTGAACTGTTAAACACTGCTGCAAAACACTGCTGGAGCTGTGTAAGAGTGCAATTTAGTTTTATGGTGTGGCTATTCTCAAGGCAGACCACCTGAACAACATTTGTGCCACGCGTGCTGAGGATTGTGGCCGCCACACTGCGGCCCCCTGACATGAACAATGGGTCACATTTCAACGTTCTAATTATTATTAAAAAATAGGCTATACAAGCTCACAACACGACACCATGCGACGCATTTTGAGCTTGTAGATCATCTATTTTCGAGATTCCGGGAACAAAGACGGATATAGGGTGCACCACCACTGTTTACTGTGAATTTGCTGTGAGATAAGTCTCCCTCTCCTCCTACTCCTATCCGGTCTCACAGAGCTCCCTGGTTACATTTCAAATATTTTTGGCTCCGCGTGTGAACAGACTTAAGTCAGACACCTCGTAGATTGAGTGCTGGACATGATGTATGGCTGGGCTGGAGGCACAGTGTTGTGTTTTTTGCAGATCCAGGCACTTTGGGAGAGGACCCGGGTGGTATGCCCCATTAGTAGTAGGGGGTCACGTGGGACTCCAGAGAGCTGATGGGGCTTCCAAATGCAAACACTCAGCAAATCTCATGCAAGGCAAAGCCATAAGACTTCCCCTCAATTATGTCTGCCTAAAGAGCAGTCACATATTCTGGAACGCTCCGAGGGAGGGATTTAAGATGACTTTGCTTGGATTATGATGACAGACTTTAGAGAGGAGGAGAGGAAAACAACAGTAACATAGAAGTGAACCATATTGTACTTAGTTACCCGGCATCCCCCAAGGGCTCTATATTACTGTAGGTCAGCTAATTGTTTTCTCCTCAAATCTCTAGGCTTAAAATAGCCAATCTACAAGACTATAATTACTTGTGCGTTTGTATGTGCTATTTTAGCTAAAAGAAAAATGTTATTATTATTTTTAAGGGGGAAACACATTTTTAAAAATGTATTCACTGTGTTTACATGCCTAAAATAGTGACACCAGAGAGAGTGGTTCAAATAATCAGGCATTGAAATGGTCAAAAATATCACTTCAGCTTTAACCACTGAAACCCTACTTAGCTGACTGCTGTCTCCCAGGGCTCTACATGGTCCGCACCTTTTTTCCCCCTAAACCAAACCTCTTCACCAAAAACAGACAATCTACAAGCTCACAAGCCAAGCTTTTAGATCGGCTCCTTTCACCGAATGTACGCCCCCCCCAGAACAGGGACGCATGCCCTGCCAGGGTTTATGTGGTTAAGGCATTTGTGATTTAATGTCACGGTTACAGAGAGACGGCAGAATATAAAGCACAGCGGATGACATTTACCACACGGTTGTTAGCTGAATAACAACCCGCGCCCACACCAGCACGTGTGGATAACGACCAGGGCAGCGAGTGCCTTGCCTTTCACAGTCCTCAATCAATAATCTGCAAATTCAAAAGAGGAAGCCAATCCGCCTCCACGTTGTGACCCGGCGACCTCAACCCCTTCAGAGAACGACTCGACACGTGGCGCGTCAGCAGATCGAATCTCAGATCTGGAGTCGCCGCGGGGAAACTACATGTGACAGGACAACGGTGACACCGATGTGATGATTAGGATCGACGGAGCACATCCACTAGTGTCCAATTTCACACCGTTGTACTGTAGTAAGCCCCCGGGGGAGGAGGGCGGTTCATTTCCAAGTTGCTGATTATCTTTCTCCGCGAATAGCTACCATCAAATGTGTCAGATGAGACATCTCTGTGACTGTAGGAACAAGCCAAAAGAAAATCCCCTAAAAATTAAACAAGAGTGACAGACAGTGAGAGAGTGTGTTATACTGTATAGTTAAAATAGAGAGAAGAGAGAGAGTTAAGCCCTTTGCACACAGGCGCGTTTAACCGCACCGATAAAACGGACAATATAATTTTTTGAAAAGAAAACAATGATTCTCTATGACCTCATGCACACCGGCTCCGAATTAGCCGTGCGACGAGTGGCTGCTGCCGTGCGTTTTTTTCTCGATCGAACCCAGTTCGATTCGTGCGTCTTGTCGCATGCGGTAAAAAACTCATCACTCCTTTTATGACTCCTTTTTGGATCCGCAGCGCCGATTCCGCACAGCCTTGCACACCAAATCCAATGCGTTTTATTCATGCCGCAAACGAAAAAAACGCAACTGTCCTGTGTGCAAAGGGCTTTACTGTATAGATAAAATAGAGAGAAGAGAGAGAGAGTTACTGTATAGGTAGAAGAGTGAAGAGAGAGAGTTATAGGCTTGGGTCGCGCGCCCCCACCGCCCCATATCTTTTCTGAGCAGGGGTCGCGCCTCTCGCGCAAACGGACATGCATTGACCCCAATTCACGTCTCGCAAACGCTTTAGTGTCACAACAGGGTGTTTTAACAAAGAAACAAGCATATATGCATATCAATTGACATGTATAGTAGGTGTTACGCGACGTGCGCGGGCCGTCTTTAGATAAGCAACCCCCAAAACATTGAATCACCAATGCACCACAGTGTAAAGGTAGGCCTAAAATAGAGAGAAGAGTTAGAGAGCGATAAGAGATGTAGACATGGGAAGAATAAAGCCTGATTTATACTTTGCGGTGCGACTGCGCTGTGCCGTAAATATTTGATCTACAAGCTCACAAGTTACAACCCATCCCGTCCGCGGCGCGCCATGAGCTTGTAAATCTGCCCGTTTCTCTGCGTGCGACACCGCTGTACGGCGGAGCATGAATTAAGCATTCTGGAGCAATGATGTGGTTTGCTGCGAGGCAGATTACAACATACTGTGTGTGTGTGTGTGTGTGTGTGTGTGTGTGTGTGTGTGTGTGTGTGTGTGTGTGTGTGTGTGTGTGTGTGTGTGTGTGTGTGTGTGTGGCAGGGAGCAGCCTGCTGGTTTTGTTTCCACTCAGATAACAAACGTCAGTAATCACAGGGTCTTCACTCACTATAAATACAAGGGTGAGTCTCCTCTTGGCTCTCTCACCCCCCTCACATCCCTCCTACTTCTTGCTATTTCTCATTCTTATTCTCACTCTGTCTCCCTACATTCTCTGTCCCTCGCTGTCTCTTTCCCTGCCCATTTCTCTCTCTCTCTCTCTCTCTCTCTCTCTCTCTCTCTCTCTCTCTCTCTCTCCCCCCCTCTCTCTCCATTTCCACCACAGTGAGCCTCGTAGGAGGACATGGTTTGAGGAAGAGGAGGAGGATGAGGAGGACGAAGAGCCAACTATCTCAGACTGGAAGACAATGCATGCTGCAGCAACACTGCCATATGTTCATGGTATTTAGTTAGTTGAATTACATAATGGCGTATAGACGCAAAAGCAGTAGGTGGTTTTGAAGTGATATCCAGCAGTATAATCACTTCAGCTGAGCCATCAGAATGTAGACAGCAGTCTATTTCAGGATTCTTGCAATAAAGTAATAATACAGTGGAAACAAGCATAGTTCAAGCCGATTGCCTGGTGTTTGCATTGCATATGGTGTCTTTTAATGCGAAGGTGAGTCAACCACCTGAACCCTAGCATCCCCTATTCTGGGCATGTCATAATCTTCTTTATATTAAAATTGGTATGTGATGTGGGTGCATATCCACAAAAGAATATCATAAAATGTCACAAGAAAATGTTACAAAGAATGTCACAGAACGAGAACGTACAGTAGTAACTTGGATTTGATTGGCCAGGCTTCGCGTGATGTGGTGCTGATCGGTGCTACTAGGTTTTTAGGCCACTACGCGTATGACTAACTGTATATAGGGCTTAAGTGCTTAAGGAGTATGCACCCATCTTGCAGTTGGACTGACAATAGATTAAAGTACACACACGCACATGCAGTCACACACACACACACACACGCACACACACATGCACACGCACACACACACACACACACACACACACACACACACACACACACACACACACACACACACACACACACGCGCGCGCGCGTGCACGCACAGACAGGCACGCACGTGCATACATTCTGTGCATACATACTGTGCATGGCACATACATGCATGTTCATGCATACTGTACTTCACACATGTTAATTTGGACAAAGGCATTGCTCCCATCATCATCTTTATTGTGCCTGCAGTTGCTGATGACACCAGGAGTCACACCATTGAAAGTGACACGCAAGGCGATACAGCATATTCATTTACAGTGCAGTGAGAGGAACTGCAGAGCTGTGCCTTAATGCTGGGAGTTCTGAGCATTTCTGCTTCTGTCCTGTCACAGAACAGCCGGCTTTGAACCCTTTGTACGTCAGAGGAAAGGAACTGGATCTGCTTCAGATGACAAGAGCAGAGGATATGTAGTCTAAATTTAGTAGTAGGCATGATGACACAACTGCACACAGTCACACACACTGTTTATGCAAACTTTTGGGGAAATCTTTGTCCTCAAATGTGGTCTGTCAGGAACACACACAGAGAGAGAGAGAGAGAGAGAGAGAGAGAGAGAGAGAGAGAGAGAGAGAGAGAGAGAGAGAGAGAGAGAGAGAGAGAGAGAGAGTATAATAATTTAGGGTATGAACAGGAGAGAAAATTCAGGGCTATTGTATATGCAATTATATTTCTGGGCACATTAAATTTTAATCAAATTGGCCACCCCACAATTCACTTTTGATTGAACAAGGAATGTGTTCCTTCCATCAGTGGATGGGAGAAATTGGAGAAGAGAGGACTTTCTATGCAGAAAGATCCATCTGGGACCATTTTTGACACTCTAAGAGTTAAATTACCATAGCACTGCAGTATAATATTGCTTTCTCAACGGTGGAGGTTTGTCTTTTTATTACAGCCCTAATACCTCACAGAAGGAACACTGTGACCAAAAGATTCTGTCCAGGTATCACTCTGTCTGATCACACTGTCTGTATTCCGTCTGCTGACAACACCACTGGAATGCAAGATGAAAGAAGGGTTGAGGATTTCAGTCGAGACAAAGTGTCACTCAGAGAAATAGACAGACAAAGAGAGAGAGAGAAAGAGGGAAATGCAAGGTTATGAAATGACATTTTTATCCATGCGAGATAACACTGAGATAATAGGGCAAAGCTTTCTCTTCGTGTTTAAGTGCAATGACTTTCCTTAACGAAGGAATGTGCTCCTTTCTGTTCAGCCTCTTTTTTTTAATAGAGGTGATTAAGATGAAGTTAGATTCGCCTCGGGGAGAAAAGCCAGTGCTTTCTCCTCGTCTATCAGCTAGTCTAATGGTGTCGGTGGTGACATGGCAAGGTCAGGCTGAACGTCATTACCATTTATTGTTTAGAGGTATAAAGGCTGCCGGGGCGCGGTGGCAGCATGGAGCTCATTTCTATGGTGATAACTGTGAACGGGAGAGTAAAGCTCATGATGATGATGGTGATGATGAGCTGAACACAGACACAGACAGAGCTTCTTTTCTTCCATTGGGAAGTCTTGCCCCCTGCAGGATCGTTCACTTTCCATTGACAACACCTCTGGCTCCTGCTCAGTCGTCCGTGGCCCTTGGAGCGAGCCTGGACAGTCAGCTGCCCTTCAAGGCAGAGGCTCTCAACCTTGTTTGTGCACTGGACCACTAGCATATTTCTAACAATCCTGAAGGACCACCACATCCCACCTCTCAGTCCAACATCCATCAATCAATCCATCCATCCATCCATCCATCCATCCATCCATCCATCCATCCATCCATCCATCCATCTATCCTGCCATAACTCATTTCTATTTCAATATTTTACATTACTGGTCTAATTTGTGCGCTGGTTAACTTGTAGATTGGCTTATTCACTGTGGACAAAGAAGTATATCAAGCCCTTGAACCAAAATAACCAAATATACATTTAACAATAGTAAAAAAACTTGTTGTCTTCTAAGATGTTAATTTCTTGATGGGGGAGAGGGGAGCTCTGAATTGGGGATATTTATTTTGTAGTCGTGATTGGGTATGTTCACTGTTTGAAGTATGGTAGTTTACTGTTTAAGACGGAAACAGACTTAACTAATATGATTGACATTTATCTAAGTTTGCACTGGCCTTTTGGGCATGTACAGGGAGCTGTATATGGCGCAGTATGCATCATGTGTGCTGTGTTGTATATGGTTTCCTGATCATACATAACTGTGTTTTATGTAAATACTTATGTATACAGACTTTTCTTTTCTTTCTTTTTTTCCCCCTTCTAATTAGTAATTGTGGTTTGTATGCATGGATGCATAGGGGGGGCTGTGTGTGGCGCAGTATGCATTAACACTGTGTGTGCTTTGCTGCATATGGCCCCCCGTATGTGCTTTTAATTTCTATTTCTAACTACATATGTAAGTGCATATATGTTTTATATCATATACACTGATTTCCTTTTTTATTTATTTTTATTATTAATATTATATTAGTGCCTTGTCGTGGTGACGACAGCCTTATTTCCACATATCTGTCACAAGTGTTTGGTTATTTGCATTAACGTGGCTTATAGGGCTTTATCACATTCTAAGTGGGCCTAATGCTGGACTGATTATTATTATTACAGTTGTTATAGTCCCCTCTCTTTTTTTTTTCCCCTTTATTCTTTTCTTTTTTCTCTCCCCCTTCTTTACTAGAAATGTTAACATACCATTCTCATTTATTTAAGTGATATGAAGTGGGGAGATTGATCATAATTTGAGCGGATGGAATGTTTGAGAGCTATTCAGCCACAAGAAGGCACTTTTTTGTTGTTGTTTTTACTTTGGTGATCTGTTATATATTTACATAACCACCAGAGGGCAATGTATGGTTACTTTTGGGCAGTTACTTGTTTGCACTCTCTGACAGAGTGAAATGAAGGTTGACTAATAGGTTGATGGGGTGGGGAACTGTTTTTGTGCACTCTGATGCTAATGGGGTTTTCCCCCTCAAGCTTCAATGTTATGTGTTTTTTTATGTTCGTTTGATGTTGCTTTTTCCTTTCTGTTCCTTTTGGGGTTGTTTTGTTTTTCTGTTGGGAAGGTTTGTTGTGAGGGACCAACTAGGAAATTCTAAAATGTTCTACTGTGCTTGCTGTGCGTATGGTTTGAACCACAATTATGACAGAATATAAATTTCTAAGTTTCAATGTAAGGGGAGCGAATATACCGCATAAGCGAACCAGCATTTTGGGGGTTTTGCGATCTAAATCAATTGACTTTGCATTTATACAGGAGTCTCATCTTTTAAAAGAGCATTCCAACCGATTGGCTAATAAACATTATCGTGTTTTAGCCTTTTCAGCTGCTTCTTCCAAAACCAAGGGAGTAGCCATATTGGCTAGACGTAACCTTAGGTTGGATTTTTTGGGTGATTGGTCTGACAGTGACGGGAGGATAGCTGTTGCTAAAATCCGCTTGGAGGGTAAAATGCTAGCACTAGTCTCTGTGTATGCTCCAAATGTTTTAGACAAAGAGTTTTACAAATTACTAACTAAAACCTTATTGGAACTGACGGATTTCAAATTCATTGTTGGTGCTGACTTCAATGCAACATGGCAACATAACCTAGATAGATCCACTGGGGTAGAAAGCAGAGAACAAGCACTAGCGTCTGCAGAACTACGTGCTTGGGCAAACTCAACTGGCTTACTCGACATCTGGCGTTTAATGAACCCAACGGTTAGAGATTTTTCTTTTCTGTCGGGTAGGCATGCTTCATTCTCTAGGATCGATTACGTTTTTGCCCCTGTTAGCTTGTTTCATAAAATTGCCAAGGTAGAGTTGCTCCCAATGTCACTCTCGGATCACAAGGCGGTGCTGTGTGTTGCTTCACTGAAACAGGTTATAGATAGAGCTCCTAGATGGCGGTTTAACACCACACTGCTGCGCGATGCGGCATTTGTAGCTCAGTTTCAAACTGGTTTGCGCGAATTTATAAATATCAATACAGGCTCAGTTGAGGATCCCAGAATTCTTTGGGATGCAATTAAAGGCTTTATCAGGAGTAATACAACCCTCTATGCGTCCACTCAGAGAAAATTAAGGTCAGCCAAACTGGTGGAATTGGAATCTCGGTTTTCTACTTTGGATAATTCTCTCCAAAATAACTTTGATGTTAGTACAGCAACCCAGAGGGAGCTAGTTAAGAAAGAAATTAACTCCATTCTCAAGCGCCGCTCAGAATTTCAAATGAAACGCACAAGGCAAAACTACTATTTTAATAGTGCAAGACCCAGTCACTTACTGGCTTTACGTCTTAGATCCAATGAGCATTTTGCTGATATTGTTAGTGTCAAATCAACAACTGGAGCCATGGTTACAGAACCCAAAGAGGTCAATGCCACGTTTCGTGCTTTTTATGATGAGCTCTACACCTCCGAGGTCATTCACGATGATGCAGTATGCAATGATTTTTTATCCAACATACAGTTACCAACCCTTAGCGAGGCGGATGCGGAAGCCTTAGATAGACCGCTCCATCTGGCGGAATTACAGGAAGCTGTGCTCGCAATGCGTAGGGGCAAGTCGCCTGGTTTGGATGGGATACCCCCTGAACTTTATGCCATCTTTTGGGAAGATCTAGGTCAGCTGATGCTAGACATGTTTCGATATGCAATTGAAAGTGGCTCTTTCTCCAGGGATGTGAATGTAGCTATTATATCATTATTGTTGAAGAAGAACAAGGATCCCACAGATTGCGCAAGCTATAGACCGCTTTCACTTTTGAATTCTGATCTAAAAGTTTTTGCTAAGGTGCTTGCGCGTCGCTTGCAGGGTTTTATGACCACCTTAGTACACTGTGATCAGACAGGTTTCATAGGAACTAGACTAGCCTCTGATAATACTAGACGACTATTGCATATCATCGATAGGGCTAAGGAGCTGAGGACCCCCGCCGCAGTGTTGTCGCTCGATGCGATGAAAGCATTTGATCGTCTGGAATGGTCTTACCTGTGGGCTGTACTAGATAAAATGGGATTTGGTGCTTCATTCATACATTTTGTTAAAGTACTTTATTCTAATCCGTCAGCCATGGTCCTAACCGGTAAGATCTGTTCGCCGCTATTCACGATTGGCAGATCTTCAAGGCAGGGTTGTCCCCTTAGTCCTCTCCTTTTCGCACTTTCACTCGAACCCTTGGCTCAGACAGTGCGTCAGTCTGCAGATATTACTCCTGTTTCGATTAACAACACACAGCATCGCATTTCCCTATATGCTGATGATATTCTACTGTTCCTTGAGAATGCACCACAGTCAATTACTCACGTCCTTCAAATTTTTGATCAGTTCAGTTCCATTTCCGGCTACAAAATTAATTGGACGAAGTCAGCCCTTCTACCTCTAAATGATCAGATGAGATCTGCTATCCTGCCGCCCATAATCCCAGTAGTAAGCCAATTCAAATATCTTGGCATAGATATTTTCCCCTCTCTTCAGGCTATTGTTAAGAACAACTATGGTGACACTCTAAATAAGATTTGTCTTGATTTAGATAGATGGTCATCTTTGCCCAACTCTCTCCAAGCTCGAGTTTCAATCATAAAGATGAATGTTCTTCCTAGGGTTAACTTTGTAAGCTCTATGCTCCCTTTGCCACCACCGCCGCAATACTGGAATAAGCTTCACTCTTCGATATCTAAGTTTGTGTGGAAAGGGAAACGCCCTCGTCTTAAACTTTCTCTATTACAACGTGCTAGAGATGATGGCGGCCTTTCATTGCCCAACTTTAAATTTTATTATTGGGCCTTCACGCTCCTCCCCCTTTTAAATTGGTTTAACCCAGCAAATAAGGTTTCTTGGAGAGAGCTTGAGGAGAGTTTAGTGCAGCCTGTTGAATTGAGAGATCTTATCTATTCAAACATAACTACACATCAATGCAAAGTTCGCTTTGGACCTATCATTTCTCATTTAGTGGCAGTATGGAGGGCAGCTGAAAAGATGTGTAAGATTGATTGTAAATGGAACTTATTTTCCCCAGTGTTCAATAATCAAAGACTTTTAATCGAGGATCGCCCCATTCGCTTTCCAAGGTGGAGGGCTAAGGGGATTCGTACATTAGGGGACTTATTTGATAGAAATGGTTTACGACCTTTTCGAGATTTGTGTGACATCTTCAATCTGCCTGGAAATACCCTTTTTTTCTACTTCCAACTGAGAACGTCCATGAGGACCTATGGGGTCCCATGGCAAGCTCCCCTTAGATTGCACCCCTTCCATGAGTTTATCTGTGATGGTAACAGAACAAGAGGTTTGGTTTCCACCCTCTATGGTTTTTTATTAGACTGTAGTTATGGGCCCCTATCTGTTGATACTGTTTGGAGGAATGATGTACCAAATTTGGACCCTGACTTTTGTTGGGACACAGTATGGTCTAACATTAGGCTATCTTCTAGAAATCCAGACCATCAACAAATTCATTTAAATTTTGTTCATCGGACTTATTTAACTCCCCGCAGACTATGTGCTATGAGGATTTTGAATAATCCCAACTGCACTCTCTGCGCCTCAAATAGTATTGGTACCTTCCTTCACATGGTTTGGGAATGCCCAAATGTGTCGTCATTCTGGAATATGGTTGCCTCAAAACTTTCAACTATTTTTAGTATCAATATCATATCTTCTCCTTCTTTATTTTTATTAAATGACGTCTCACAGTTGCAACTAAACAATATACGCAAGCGCATCTTCTTTGCTGGTGTAACGGCGGCGAAGAAGATGGTAGCTACGCGGTGGAAACCTCCTCATACGTTAACGTTTCGCCAGTGGGCCTTAACCTTTCTAGATATAGTATATTTAGAGCAGTCGATAGCAAGGTTACACGGAGCAAAAGAAGAAAACATTAATATGTGGTCGGACATTGCAGATAAGCTTAAGGCTATGATTCAAGAAATCACTATATAGTGGTAACAGCCTAGCACAGGCATGCACTATTGTACATTCCGTGTTGGTCCGGGGAAAGGGGGTGGGTGGGTTTTCTTTTCCTTTTCTTGTTTTACTATTGTTTGTGTTGTTTGTCTGTTAATTGCATTTTTCTTTTGATTATGGAAAATAAAAATATTTGATAACAAAAAAAAAACAATAGTAAAAAAATAATAATAATAATAATCAAGAAACAATAAAATAAAAATCCCACTAATCCCACTGGTCCATGAAACTGTGCTGTAGGTTTGGACAATGCAACAGCATCCTTCCTCCCTTGCCAAGGAGTCTGCCCAGCTCCTTATCCAAGCACCATGCAGTCTCTCCAAGCAATCATCTTCTCCCTCTTGGCCACCCAAGCTGCGGAATGACCTCTGCCCTTTCACTTCAAATGTTTCAACATTTTAATTAGTTTGACACTTACTGCACTTAAGGTTTGTAGGGAAGCTTTATTTCTGCACTTGTTTCCTGTCTTTGCCATTGTAAAATCCCAGTAAACAACAGCCTAATTGTTTTTCTAAATCCAACATACTGTACTGTATGGCAAGCAACATTATGGCAGACATACAGTACCCCAATTAAAACAGTGTTTACGTAATAGCAATTTCACACTACAACAATAATTTCAAAATTATTTTGTCTTAAAAAAGTTGTCTTTTGTGTTTTCAGTTTCTGCTTTGTTTTAAAGGGATTTGTAAGACCTTGCACACACGCATGTCTCTGACCTTGAATTATGAAACACAAAATCATGAATATGAAATTAATATTGTAAATAAGATGTTGCCACAGTGATACTGTTCATGCAGTCACGGGTGTGTGTTTATCAAGTATTTTATCAATTTACTCATCCAAACAGAATCATAGAATCATAAATATACATTTGAGAAACATACTAGTTATGTTAGTTATTTAGAAAGCTATTTTGCCAGTCACTCTGTCCTCGCTCCATTTGTCTCCTTTTACTGGGTTGACAAATCGATCTGAAATTGCACATGGGCATTGACTTCTGGCATATGAAGGAACTGACAAAGCAGATTTTTCACATTTCCCAAATTTAAGCTGTTCATTAGCATTTTTGGCAGAGACTATGGAATCTGTCGTCATGGTACAGTCTGCAAAGTTGGGCCCATGCATCCCCAGATATAAGTTTAAATCGATGTATGTTATTTGCTTGTTCACAGATGCTAAGATGCTCTATGTTATTTAGGTAATTTGGATCTTTGATGTCCAATGGGCCCGGCTATAATTACTTTGTAGCACTTTTTCTTTTTTTTCTTTTTTATTACACAACCACTTACTCTGATCTTGGAACTTCGAACCGAGGGTTGATTTTTTAGTCTACTACTACTGTTATGCAGCCAATCATGGCTGGAGATGCCGTTATGAGCTCAGAAGCACTGCACGCCATCACATTGCTGCAACTGCATCATATCGGCTTTTATGTCATGCACTCCTCAGGAAGCGTCCCTATTCTGGGTATGCCATAATTGGCTAACAATTGGCAAAATAAATCAATCTTAAAGCTCACATGTTGCAGCACGTTTTTGTGTTTTTATGTTTACCTTGCTTATTGTAAGTTGCTCTGGATAAAAAGCCTCCTTTAAAGCTTGTAGAGTGGATATTTTCAGTAAATGTAGATGGAAAAAGGGAAGGGGCCAAGGAGAGACTGCAGACCCCGGTCAATTAAGTATACATAAGGTTTAAGTGGTTAAGTTGGAGTCTCCACCGTAGCAGCTCCTTCAAGTAATGCTGCTCATGTTATGCTTCCAAGTCTCTTTACGATGTGTTTGTTCTATCTATGACCCGTTATTGATTTTTCCATGAACTTGAACTCCCTCTAACAGTGTGTTCTGCGCTCCAGAATCCAACCTTGGGCTTTGCACAGACAACGAGCTGTCTCTGACAGGAGCAGGTCTCAGAGCTTCACTGGGTAAAGGCTGCCAGTTGCTGAGTTTAGAGAAGTGCTGTGAGAGCCCATTGTTTCGCGGAGGCTGTTTGTCAGTTAATTAACACATCCTGGGGTAATCACAAGTTAAAGGCTGCCTTGGGAAAAGCCAGCTGTGCTATAATTGTGATGGCACCCACCCTGTCCACTTTTTCCTCCAACATCTAACTAGTTTCCAACAGTGTTTTTTTTTTCTGAGGTCATCTCTTTGCGATGTATAGGCATATTTTGTAGAATGCATTTTTCCCCCCTTTGAAGATCTTTGATATTTCCCCTGTGAATGATGTGCTATAAGGTTTGCCTTGACACTATTCAATTCTAATTGCCTTGGTTTGACTTGACTTGAAATTCTTAATATCAGCGCAAGGCAAGGGTGTGTAGAGAAAAGACTATACATGAAGTCCAAACGGCAGGTCGTTTATTTTACTCAGTAAACAATGCTAAGTGATGCTAAAAACAGGTCTCTTTTTCTAACTGATGATGTAGGACAGGGTACTCGTTAACGCCGCAGAGGGCTTTTTATTATGGCTAACTGACAGAATGTATACAGGCTATATTTTTGTGTTGACAGGTGCTGCAGCTCCAGTTAACATGCTTGTGTGGTACCAGAGCACAATTAACGGTTTAAATCCAGTCAAAAAGCAATTGAATCATGTAAAAAGAAAATAAAGATTTACCATAATTATGAAGAGAATGTTGGACTTGGACTTGGACTTGAACTTGAGGGGCAGGGGAACTGGTAGAGTGGTTGAGTGTACAAAAGTACTGTACTTAAAGGGGCACTCCGCCACTTTTCAACCTATCTTCATATAATAGGTCCTCACTAATGTTCATGATAAAATATCACAATTTTTTTCTACTCAGTTTGGGTCTCATAGGAGAGCTGTGGGTGGGTCAAATCCTTCTACCGGTGACATCATCAATGGGAAATGCAAGCTAATAGAAACTGCAGGCTTTCTATTCCTGAAAAAGTTGCAATGTTAAAGTGGAAGCCATTGTTCTTGTGATAATAAAAATCTAAATATTTAAAAAAAATATATATATTATTTCAATTTTTTTTGTCAAACGATGATGTCACCGGTAGAAGGAGTTGACAGCTCTCCTATGAGACCCAGACTGAATAGAAAAAAATTGTTCTATTTTATTATGAACATTAGTGAGGACCTATATGAAGACAGGTTGAAAAGTGGTGAACTACTCCTTTAAAGGTGTATTCAGTGATAATGAATGTGGCCGGGGGTCATCTTGTCCCTTACTGGCCTTACAGCGTGGAAATGTTTAGTTTTTTATAGATTATTTTCAAAATTATGATCATTAGACCCAATCACTGAATATCGGTAGGCCTACGTCTCCAGCTTCAGGATATGTATGATTCTGATTTACTACCAGACTCTGTGGCATTTTATGAGTTCAGTAGTTTACAATCTAGGTATTTAGCAGACGTTCTTAATTCAGAGCGACTGTGGTTCTCAAAACTTTTATTTTGACCATCATAACTAAACATCATAACATAACTATGGCCATTCTCTACCCTGATTGGTCGAGGACTGGCTGGCCACCTCTGAAAACCGAATCTAGCTATGCTCGCAACACAGGCGATGGCGGAAGTCCTTATATGGTCAGCACACATTCTAGTGAGGAGAATGAATGGAAAATGTACCAATTATATTTTTATTTGAGTGAAATACAATCACTGAATATACCTTTAAGTAAAATGTTGAGGTATTTTACTTCCCTACAATAATTTGAAAACTAGTTTCTAGTTAGTTTGTAAAACATAGTCTACATTAACCACTTCAGACCTATATACAGTACTTTGGCTGTTTAAAAATAGACAAACTACAATCTCACAACACGTCGCAAAGGGTGAGCTTGTAGATCTGCTATTTTCAAAGGATTTTATACATTTGCACACTGGACATTGTGCATAACCAGTAAGACGCCCTAAGGGCGAGAAGCGACCTAAGGGTGAGGTCGTGCACATGGGTGCGTGCACATGGGGGCTTTGGCATGTATACCCTTCAGCTGAGCTGGGTGAGTCATCACTGTGATGTCAGAACAGGTCAGCTATATCCATATATGGAGTCTGTGAGGTCAATGGTAGAGGTATTGACCAGTTCCATGTATGGATATCCAGGGTTTGATGAGGTCAGTGTCATGATCTTCATATATATGGAGATACAGGTGATTATAGTCAGCAGTCTTGATTTGTAAATGAATTCTGTCTTGGCCATACAGTATATGCATGGAGCGTCCATATATGGGCATTGCAAATACTGTATGGGTATTCCCAGATATGCGCATAATATTGATGACATTAATTTGCAAGTGTGACTCGTGTCATGGGTATATAGGCCGTGAATGCTTTTTAGATTTTTGGGTCTTGATCCAAAAAGGTGTTTTACTGCTTTTTCCTCTCCTCTTTGATTTATATAAAAAAAATCATCTTTTGATTGACAGCAAACAGGCACCAAGCAGAGATGTTCACACCATCCATGGAGCCAGTCGATAGAGGCTTCATTCCAGGTCAACAGTGATGGAAGAAATACTCACATGTTTTACTTTAAGTAAAAGTATCAATACCCTATTGTAGAAATAGTCTGTTACAAGTACAAGTTCGGTATTCAAAATGTTCTCACTCACTCTCTCTCACTCACTCACTCACTCACTCACTCACTCACTCACTCACTCACTCACTCACTCACTCACTCACTCACTCACTCTCTATCTACCTCTCTCTCTCTCTCTCTCTCTCTCTCTCTCTCTCTCTCTCTCTCTCTCTCTCTCTCTCAAATGAATTCTGGCTTGGCCATATGGAGAGTCCATATATGGGCATTGCCAAATATGGGCTTAATATTGATGACATCAGGGATCTCCATATATGATTGCCAGAACAGGCTGTCTTGGTCATATATGGAGCGTGACAGTCAACAATGTGATGTCAGAACAGGTCAGCTATAGACACTGAGGCGTTACGGACTGACTGAGTCACAGACGGACAGGATCTGACGGTTTTCTCTCTCTCTCTCTCACTCACTCACTCACTCACTCACTCACTCACTCACTCACTCACTCACTCACTCACTCTCTCTCTCTCTCTCTCTCTCTCTCTCTCTCTCGCTCTCTCTCTCTTTAGTTATTCTGCTCAGGTATCTGCCTTATTGATGTTTCTGTTCCGTCAAATAAGAGCAGAACCTCAGTTCTCAGTCTGCATAAAGTCCTTTTACAATAAGCACAATCGATACAGCGCTGGAGAAGTGCTCATTGATTGGATGGATGGGAGTATTTGCATTTTTAAGCCTTGAATGTATATGAAACTTTCTTATTGTCTTCGTCAGGTGGAAACCTCATATGTCCAAAACTGATAGTTTAGGATTCTAAATTCAAAAGTAGCAGATCTACAAGCTCGAAATGACGTGCGAAGAGACATGTTTGGAGCTTGTATATCGGCTACTTTTTATGCTTTTGTGTGACACTGTATATGATCAAGGAGGTGTTAATTTATGAGAGAAATCCATCAAATATGGAGATAGGAGGTTTCAGCCCAACAGCAACAATGTTATGTAATTTCTAAAGATCATTATATATTGTGTGTGTGTGTGTGTGTGTGTGTGTGTGTGTGTGTGTGTGTGTGTGTGTGTGTGTGTGTGTGTGTGTGTGTGTGTGTGTGTGTATGTGTGTGTGTGTGTGTGTGTGTGTGTGTGTGTGTGTGTGTGTGTGTGTGTGTGTGTGTGTGTGTGTGTGTGTGTGTGTGTGCAGCTCTGAGTGACATGGTAACATAGTTCCTGAGTGGCTTCCTCTCAGATGGGAGGGTCTGGCATTCCCTCATCTTTTTAATACCCAATCTCCATTTTTCATGATCTCCTCTATTTTCCCCCACACTTTAGCATTCTCTCTCTCTTTCTCTCTCTCTCTCTCTCTCTCTCTCTCTCTCTCTCTCTCTCTCTCTCTCTCTCTCTCTCTCTCTCTCTCTCTCTCTAGCTCTATGTCTGTTCCTGTGTGTTTCTCTCTACCTCTCTCAGCGTTATTTCACTGGGATTGAATTGTCATTTTTAGAACCTTGCATCTCTCTTTCTGTCAGTATGTCAGCCTATAGGCTATGTAAGTCCGTCAGCCTGCCCCTCTTACTGTCTGTCTGTCTGTCTGTCTGTCTGTTTGCCTGCCGGCCTGCCTGTCTGTCTTCTGCCTGCCTGCCTGCCTGCCTGCCTGCCTGCCTGCCTGTCTGTCTGTCTGCCTGCCTGCCTGTCTGTCTGTCTGTCTGTCTGTCTGTCTGTCTGTCTGTCTGTCTGTCTGTCTGTCTGTCTGTCTGTCTGTCTGTCTGTCTGCCTGTCTGTCTGCCTGTGGCATTCCCATGCAGTGCTACTGAGAGGTGCTAATGGGGGAGACTTGAGTGAACAAGCGCTGCATTATTGGCACTCTGGCAGCTGGGAGGAAGGCACAGCGAGGCAGCTAGCCCACTCAGCCCCGTTTGCTGCAGAATCACACACACACACACACACACACACACACACACACACACACACACACACACACACACACACACACACACACACGTACGCAACACACTGGCATAAACACACAGATGCGCATATGGGCAACTCCTTCAGAGTTTCCAGCCGAATTTCATAAGAGAGACTTGTAGATTCGAGATAACAGTATAGGCCTAGTGCACATCCACTGGTTGGTTGTGTGCGAGCGTGGGAGAGGACGACTGGCAGAGAGAGAGAGAGAGGGGGGTGGGGGGGTGAGGGGTTAAAGGGAGGGGGTGTGCTGTGTGCAGATGAGGGTCACTTGCGGCGCACAACATTGATCTGAAACAATTCTAGCGCAGCGGGGAAAAAGTGACAAAACACAACCGATGCCTTTTGCTGAATCACTGAGTCAAGAGTCACGGCAGTGGATTTAATCCTCATTTATTTCCAGTAGCAGCTAGGCTACAGCGTGTGTCTCTTGCCAAAAAAAATAAAAGGAAAAAAAAGGAAACACATTTTGCTTTTTGGCAAACGCGACATAATACAGTATCTGACTTAAAGTCCTGTTCGCAATTTGGTGTTAGGGGAGTGTGGTAGTAATATTTATAGAGTAACTAATGTGTGTACTTGTTTTCCTTCCATTCAATCTCATTGAATGAACGGTCAACCAGCCTTCAAAGTGCACATGCCAATTCAACTCAACTGTCAACCTAACAGCTGAGTTCTCTCCCCCATCTACATGTATGCTTGCTCTCTCACTCTGTCAGCAAATCTGCACCCTGTGTAGCTATTTGTATGTTGTCTTTATCTTTAGTACACAATCCTTATAAGAACATGTTTAGAATAGCATCTTTGTCAGAAGGGACTATAAGAACTGTAGGATAATGGTACAGGGGAGGCTTCTGCCCCACGGGGCCCAAGCTCTGGCCATGGAGGTCAGAGCTCTGTCTTTTGTGTATGCTGACACTCTGTTCAACTTTTGCCTCTTTGATGAATAAACCTTTGTCAACTCTTCAAATCCTTCATCCTTTTTGAACATTAATATTTATCTACAATATTTGGCACCCCAGATGGGATCAATATTTCATCTTTACCATAGATGGATACTTGGTCAAAAGAACCTTGGGATGAAGGAATTTTTGGGAAAGGAGATTTTTGAAAGCAGACCTAAAGCAGGTCCACCACCATGGAGAACAAAGAGGAGACCACTACAGAAGAAACTTGCAAGCTATGCAAACTCAACAAGAACTGACTTTCAAGCAGATCTACAAGGTCGAGACCTCACAGATTAACAATAATCTTGTGATGACTGCAGCCTGTGATGACATCTTGGACAGAGAGAAGCTTGCTGTTCATTTACAAGGAAAGCAAGCCTGCCACCAAATCACACAGATTGACAGCGGAGGTGACGAAATCAACACCACGTCGAACACCAACAGACTTTTGCCACAGTAGGAGGAGACCAAGCCAAGGAGACACATGCGGTGTGGCACATCAGAGAGCCACTGAACTGGGCCCCACCAGCCCAGTGGAGATCACTGAAGCAGAGACACGAACCGCCACATGCCATAAGCCAAATGAAGATGGGAGGAACGGAGAGACGCCATGAAGACTACAACAATTATGTGTTTGATATTAAGCTGAGTAATTTATATAGGGATAATATTAGCTAAAAGTTGATATCTAAAATATGAGTCAACAAGGCATTTGCCACTAATGTGAGAATATTTGTTTGTATGGTCTACATTCTGATATTCCAACATAAGAGTTGTCGCAGCTCTGCATGGTGACTAAGGGTCAAGGAATGACTGAGTCAGATGAGAGTGGACATGCGGGCTCTTGATTTTGGAAAACAGAATTTCAAAGTACAAACAAATATGGATTCACATTTACTAAATTCTAGCTCTCTTATATTTCAGTGTAAACAAGCAAGCCAGTTGGTAATGTTATAAAACATGACATAAGATACCAAGAACAAGTCAAGTTTGACTGAATGTAGGACTGTTAAATTCTAGAAATGTTTCTGTTGAAAACACTTGTACGTGAGGACTAAATTCCATGTTTCAAGATTCCATGTAGCGAATTGTACTATTGCAATTCCACGTGATGTTATGTTTACAACCCTTAAGAACGAGAGAAACCTCTCAAACCCAAACAAGCAGATCTACTATTCTGTAAGGTATAGCTCAACATATAATTGTCTGAAATGTCTATTGATTTGGCACTCTATAAATATCCTGTATGTAAATGAATAGACTATTCATTCACAAAAAAAAAGGATGGAATGTGGTAGTAATATTTATAGAGTAACTAATGTGTGTACTTGTTTTCCTTCCATTCAATCTCATTGAATGAACGGTCAACCAGCCTTCAAAGTGCACATGCCAATTCAACTCAACTGTCAACCTAACAGCTGAGTTCTCTCCCCCATCTACATGTATGCTTGCTCTCTCACTCTGTCAGCAAATCTGCACCCTGTGTAGCTATTTGTATGTTGTCTTTATCTTTAGTACACAATCCTTATAAGAACATGTTTAGAATAGCATCTTTGTCAGAAGGGACTATAAGAACTGTAGGATAATGGTACAGGGGAGGCTTCTGCCCCACGGGGCCCAAGCTCTGGCCATGGAGGTCAGAGCTCTGTCTTTTGTGTATGCTGACACTCTGTTCAACTTTTGCCTCTTTGATGAATAAACCTTTGTCAACTCTTCAAATCCTTCATCCTTTTTGAACATTAATATTTATCTACAATAGGAGTTTCTCACCTGAACTGAGTCAGTGGGTCCCTAGACATGAATAATCACAGAGGTGCTCGTCCGCCATAGTGCCAGGAATGGCGCAATGGCCATGTCAAATATGGCTGCCATCGGCTATGATGAAAATCCAACTTTTCTGTTTCTGGGTGTATATGCACATGTAATACCTCTATTTGGACTAATTGTGGTGTGGGGAATTCATTTCTGATATTGTTTTGACCATTTTGGGTGATTTGGACCTTAAAAGGTTATGGTCAAGGTCATTTTGCTATTCCGAAGACCGTGGGCCATAACTTGGCCATTGTTAGGAGTAAAAACAGGTGCAGTAGGTCTAAATCAACTAATGCTGACATGTATAATTCATTTCTGACATTGTTTTGACCATTAAGGATCATCTTGTCTTTGAAATATCAATGTCAATGCCATTTTTCAAAAACGATTTTGTTCATTACTTGCACTTTTATAGTATTTTTTGTAAGTTTGTCACTATTTTATAGTAAGTTTGTTTTGTTTATAACAAAAGACATACTAGTGACAAATACAACAAGTAAACATCCACATTTAACTTTAAAGGGGGGTTTTAAATGGGTGTTTAAATGAGCAAATAAGACTATTTACGAATAAAAGTGACAAATAAAATCACACAACAAAAGCACACACAAAATTAAATAACAATTTCCCTCAAAGTGCACCATATTGTGATTGTGTGCATCCAAGTTAGTATGATGTGTTTTTACAGGATGGATTTGCCATTGTTCCATGGCAAAATATGATGCACCGATATCCATCAGCAAGGCAGCCATATCCTCGAGAGTCGAAGTGTTCCTTGCATCCATCCATGTTCCATTGGTTCTAGTCTTTCCTCAGGTTCCTTGGCTGTTGCAAGCAGGTGGCAAGACATGCACTAGAAAGGTGCCTTGTTGGTATCAGCAGTTGTACTTCTCTGCAACCAATGCTGTGTCTTGTTCTGTCAAGGTCTTTGCCTCTCCAAAGTGTGTTAGATATTGTATTTGGTCAGAAGCCATAGCTGCATGCTTAGTCCCCACCTGGCCCATGCAGTCATCTCCAGTTTCCAAGGCATATGTCCCCTGATCACTGTCTTGGCTAGTGGTGCTCCAAGATGAGAGACTGCTTGATGCTGTAGAAGCATGTGCCGCTGCACACCTAGTGCCATAATGCTACCAGATCTACTTAATCCCCAGTGCTTGGAAGTATCACTACGACAACTCTCTGGCGTCCACTCATAATCCTGGCGACCCATTATTCCCTCCATTAGGTTACGGTTATGGGTAGGTTTAGTTATAATAGGGCCAGTTGACTCCACAATCCACATGTACCAGCAGCTTGGTGACAGCCTCCTCAATCTAGTTCAATCTTTGGGATCTCTTCACCTCCAGCCCCTTTTGCAGGGAGCCACTCATCATCATCAGAGATAACAGACGCACCCATCCCTCATCAACTTTACAAATTCTGGGTGTCTGAGGAGAACACACAGCTCTCCAGCTGTGTGTTCGGAATATGGTGTCCATTCAAGCTTGTGGCGATGTAGGTAGAACGGCTGCCTTGGAATCTGAAGGTTCCAGGGTCGATTTCTGGCTCCTCCTGCTTATTTGTCGAAGTGTCCTTAAGCAAGACACTGAACCCCTAACTGCTCCCGGTGAGCACCTTGCATGGTTTCACGGTGTGAATGTATGTGTGAATGTGTGTGTTAATGGGCAAATGTGAAATATATTGTACAGTGCTTTGGAGAAGAGCGCTATATACTGTAAATGCAGTCCATTTACCATTATCAGCTCTGTTGTCTCTGTTGATGATGTCGCTAGTGGAGAAGAGATCCCAGACATCTTGAATAGGATTGAGGAGGCTGACACCTGGTGCATGTTCAGCCTCCATTATAACTAAGCCTATCCTAACCTTCACTAACCTAATGGTCAGAATAATGAGATGTCGGAACTATGAGCGGACCCCAGAGAGTTGTTGTCTCCTTCACATTACTGCTATATTACACCCCATATTTCCAAGCACTGGGGATGAAGGAGATCTGGCAGCAGTATGGCTCTGGTGAGACTCACTTCTACTGCATCAAGCAGTCTCATCTTGGAGCACCACTAGCCAAGACAGTGATCAAGGCACATATGCCTTGGAGACAGGAGATGACTGCATGGGCCAGGTGAGGATTAAACATGTAGTTATGGCTTCTGACAACAAACTTTGGAGAGGCAAAGACCTTGACAGAACAAGACACAGTATTGGTTGCAGAGAAGTACAACTGCTGAGAACAACAAAGCACCTTTCTAGCGCGTTTCTTGCCACTTGCTTGCAACAGCCAAGGAACCTGAGGAAAGACTAGAACCAATGGAAAATGGAACAGGACATGACATAAAGGCTTGTCCTGTTGTCCAGGACAAGTGCCCATACTATGGAGTGGAGGGAGCAAGGGGGGTCATTAGCCGTCCTTTTGTTATTATTTCAATGTATGAAATTTTTATCCGGACAAGTGACTTTTGTCCCCGGACAAGTGAATGGGAAATATACTTGTCCAAAGGACAACTGCCTCAAAAAGTCAATGTCAAGCTCTGATGGATGGAAGGAGCACTTTGACTTTTGTACACTCCTGCCATGTCTGAAACAAGACACTCGACACTGATGGAGTTCTGTGCATCATATTTTGCCATGGAACAATGACAAATCCATCCTGTAAAAACACCTCATACTAACTTGCATGCACACAATCACAATATGGTGCACTTTGAGGT